>NW_008705581.1:395808-426201 GCF_000186865.1 Aureococcus anophagefferens
GTGCGCGCGGCGCGACGTCGAGCGGCTCCGGGGCGCGCAGCTGTGTGGAAATCAACCACTGGTTTGGGGGGTCCCCACCAAACTTCAGAACTCTCTATCTCAATCAAATCGAAGTCGATTCGGCTGATTTTTGGACGGATCGATTGCTCTCGTCGAGTTCTCGAAGCACAGCGAAAGAGTCCGGCGCAATCCGTTCAATTACGCGCACATTGAAGTCGGGTTGAATATTTGATTTCCACACAGGCGCGCAGCACGTCGCGAACCTGCTCTGCGACCGCGACGCCGAGCGGCTCCACGGCGGCTGGCGCGCGCTCGTGCTGGCGGCGACGCAGAGCCGGAAATGCAAGGGGCGCCTCGCGGACGCGGCCGCGTGCCTCGCGGGGCAGCACAAGAGAGCGAGATTCCCAACTTCAAAGGCTCCGATCTCGGCCATTTTCCACTCGTTTCGGCTGATTTTTGGACGAGCGATCATCTCTCGGAACGGCCTCGACGCGTGGATGCTTTTTCCGGAACGCGCGCGCGCGGAACACTCACGTTGAAGCGAACGTGGAATCACTCTTGTGCTGCTCAGGTTCCTCGCGCGCGCCGCGGCCAAGAGCGAGCGGCGCCGCCTGGCGCGCCGCTTCTGGCGCCTGCGCCTCGCGGCGGCGGCGCGCGCGGCCGCGCGCCGGGGCGCCGGCGCGACGCGCCTCTTCGACCTCCTCGAGGGCGCGCTGCTCCGGAAACGACGCGAGGTCTTTCGCGAGCTCAAGGCCGCCGCGGAGGGCGCGGCGACCCGGGGCCGCCGGGCGCGCAACGCCCTGCTCCGCATGCTCAAGGCCGCGCTGAACGCCGGCTTCCGCGCCTGGGTCGCCGCGGATCGCGACCGCGTGTCGCGGGAAGCGACGGAACAGCGCAAGGTCGCCGTCCTCGACAAGCTCTTCCGCCACGCCGTGCGCGCGGGCTCGAGCCGCGTCGCCTTCCACGTGTTCCGCCGCAACGGCGAGCTCAAGGCGGCCCAGGCCGCGGCCCTCGCGCGGCAGAGGAGCGCGGTCCGCGCGCTGACGCGACTGGTCCGCGGCAAGGACGGCGCGCTCGTCCTCGACGCGTGGCGCTTCTGGGCGGCGCACTGCCGGGGCCTACGGCTCTGCGAGCGCATCGCCCTGAGCCACGGCGTCGGCAGCGAGCACCGGCGGAGCCACGTCGTCCTCCGGCGGTGCGTCCGCGCGTGGCGCGGCTACGCGCTCGACGTGCTCGCCAGGGCAGGACAAGAGAGCGAAATTCCCAACTTCAAAGGCTCCTTGCTCGGCCGTTTTCCACTCGTTTCGGCTAATTTTTGGACGAGCGATCATCTCTCGGAACGGTCTCGGAGCTTGGATGAAATTCTCGTGACGCGCGCGCGCGGAACACTCACGTTGAAGCGACGTTGAATCACCCTTGTCCTGCCCAGGTGCTCGCGACGGCCGTCGCGAAGAAGAAGCTCCGGCGCGTCGTGCGGCGCATGCTCCACGCCAAGGCGCGCGCGGGCTTCGCGACCTGGGCGCGGACGGCCCGGGATTTGGCGAAGCTCCGGCGGCTCATTCTCCGGCTCCGGAGCGACTCGGGCCGCCTCGCGCGCGCCGTCGACGCGTGGCGCGGCGCCGTCGCGGACGCGGGCGGCCGCCGCCGCGAGAAGGCGCGCCTGCTCATGGTGCTGCTGGGCGCCGCGGGCCAGGCGAGCGGCAACGCCGCGCGCGCGGCGGGCGCGGCGTTTCGCCGGTGGGTCCGGCGCGCGGCCGCGCTGGACGCGGCGCGGTCGTTGGCGAAGCGCGCGGTGCTCCGCATGGTCAAGGCGAAGCTCTTCGCCGGCTTCCGCGCCTGGCGCGCCGCGGCGAAGCGCGGCGAGGCCGCCGCGGCGCGGCGGCGGTTGGCGAAGCGCGCCGTCGCGCGCATGGCCCACGCGGCGCTGGCCCGGGGCTTCGCCAAGTTCGTCGCCGCGGCGTCGCGGCGCGGCGACGCCATGAAGGCCGAGCGCCTCGTGCGGCGCGTCCTCGGCAAGCTCGCGCACCGCGTCGAGGCCGCGGGCTTTGGGTCCTGGCGCGCGGCCGCGGCGGCCGCCGGCGAGGCCCGGAAGCGCGAGCGGCTCGTGCGCCGCGTCGTCGGGCGCCTCGCCAAGGCCGAGCTCGTCGCGGGCCTCCGCCAGTGGCGCGCGGGCGCCGCCGAGGCCGCGCGCAAGGTCCGCGTCGCGACGCGCTGCCTTTCTCGTGTGGCGAAACGGTCGCTCGCGTGCGGCTTCCGCGGCTGGCGCGACGCCGCCGCGGCCCTCCGGG
This sequence comes from Aureococcus anophagefferens, assembly GCF_000186865.1. Lineage (NCBI taxonomy): Eukaryota > Pelagophyceae > Pelagomonadales > Pelagomonadaceae > Aureococcus > Aureococcus anophagefferens. The sequence continues at coordinate 398,097 of NW_008705581.1, forward strand.
CCCTCGAGGACCGCCTCGACCGCACGATGCGCCGCATGGTCCACGGCAAGGTCCACGGCGCCTGGGCCACGTGGGCGGACAAGACGCGCGCGTACAAAAACACGCGCGCGCTCGCCTACCGCGTGCTCTCGCGCATGGGCAAGCTGCGCCAGGCCGCGGCCCTCGCCCAGTGGGTCGCCTTCCGCGAGAGCGCCGCCGCGCTCGCGCGCGGCGACGCCATCGTCAAGCGGTGCGCGGCGCGGCTCGCGCGCGGCGACCTCGCGAAAGCGTGGTTCCAGTGGCGCGGCGTCTTCCTCGCGGCCGCGCGCGTCGAGGGCTCGCTGGCGCTCCGGTCCGTGGCGCACAAGTCGGGCCTGCTGCGCGTGCTGACGCTGAATTTGCGAGACTGCGCTCGCGGCCAGCTCACGCGCGCGTTGTACTGCTGGAAGGACGTCGCCGCCGCGCGCGGCGCGGCCCGGGCGCGCATGCGCGCCGTGGCGCGGCGCCTGCTCAACGCGAAGCTCGGCGCGGCGCTGAACCAGTGGCGCGTCGCGAGCGGCGCCAAGGCCGCGTTCGCGCGGCGGCGGACGCTCGTGCGCCGCGTCGTCGGCCGCGCGAAGCGGAAAGACCTGAGCCTCGGCTTCTCCAAGTGGCACAAGATCGACGCCGAGGCGAAAAGAAGGACCGTGGTCCTGGCGCGGGCCGCGGCGAAGCTCCGGCGCGTGGCCGAGGTCGCGGCTTTGAACGCGTGGGTCGCCGGCGTCCGCGAGGCCAAGGCCAAACGCGCCCTCGTGGGCCGCATCCTCGGGCGGCTCCGCCACGTGCTCGAGCACGCGGCCCTCGCCGCCTGGAAGGACTCCGTCGAGGACGAGCGCATCGCGGAGGCGCTCATGATCCGGGTCACGTCGCGCATGCTCCGCGCGAAGCTCTGGGCGGGCTTCGCGGCCTGGCGGTCCAAGGTCGCGCTCCTGCTGCGCATGGGCGGGACGCGGGCCGTGACGAAGCGCATCGTCGCCCGCTTCCGCCGGGGCGAGCTCTGCGCGGCGCTCCGGCAGTGGCGCGCGGCGATATCGCGGATCCGCCGCGACGTCGCGCTCGTGGGCCGCGTGCTGGGGCGGCTGACGAAGCGCGCGGAGGCCGCGGCCTTTGGGTCGTTCAAGGCCCACTGCGCCGAGGTCGCGCGGCAGGAGGGTCTGATGGCGCGCGTCGTGCTCCGTTTGGCGTCGACGCTCGAGCACTCGGCGCTGAACCAGTGGCGGTCGTTCTGCGTGCTGCGGGACCGCGAGGACGGCCTCATGCTGCGCGTGCTGGGCCGCGTGGCCCACGCCTGGGAGGCGTCGGCGTTCCGCGCCTGGGCGGCCGCGGCATCGGCCGCGGACGCCGACGACCGGCGGCGGACCGCGCTCAAGCGCGCGGCGGGGCGGCTCCGGTCCAAGCGGAGCGCTCGGGCCTGGCGCGCCTGGCGCGAGTTCGCCGTCGCCGCGGGCCGCGCGGCGCGGGACGCGGCCCTGGACCGCGTGAAGCGGTCCGGCGCGCTCGTGCGGCTCGGCTGCGCGGCGCGCGAGCGGACGCGGGGCCTTTTGTCGCACGCGTGGCACGCCTGGCGGGCCCACGACGGCGAGGTCTCGGGGGCGCGGGCCCTCGCGCGCAAGTGCGCCATGCGCATGCTCCGCGCGAAGCTCGCGGCGCCCTTCCTCCGCTGGCGGACCGGGGCGCGGCTCGAGGCGCGGCGCGAACGATTGATCCGCAAGACCGCGGGGCGGCTCCTGCGGCGGACGCTGGCCATGGCGGTCAACGCCTGGCGGACCCTGCTCTTCGAGGCGGCGCGGGACCGGCGGCTCATGCGCCGCGTGCTCCTGCGATCCACGAAGGCGCATCTCTACGCGCCGTTCCGCGAATTCGTGAAACGATGCGGCCGCGCGGCGGACGCCGAGAAGGCGGCGGCGCGGCGCGAGCGCGTCGTCGCCAGGGTGCTCGGGCGCGTCGTCGCCCGGGACCAGGCCGCGGCGTTCCGGGCCTGGACGGCAAACGCGGCGTCGCTGAAGCTTTTCGACGCCGAGGCGGCCGCGGCGGCCGCGAAGACGCTGGGCCTCCTGCGCGTCTTCGCGCGGGCCTGCGGCGACCGGGGCCGGGCGCTGACCCTGGAGGCGTGGCACGCGTGGAACGCGGCCGTGACCCTCGAGAAGCGCGCGCTGAAGCGACGCGTCGACGCGTGCGCGGCGGCCAGGCACGTGCTCGTCGCCCTGCGCGCGAAGACGACGCACCGGTCGCTGTCGCGGGGCTTCGTCGCCTTCCAGCGCGGCGCCTGGCGCGACGCGACGGGGTCGTCGCGCGCGTTCGTGGCTCTGTGCGGCGCGGCCTTGGCGAGCCGCGCGCTCCGGTTGCGCCGCGCGGCGTTCCGGACCTGGGCCGACCGCGCGCGGAGCTTCGCGGCGGCGCACCGCGTCGTGGCGCGGCTGCTGCGCGGCGTCGGCGCCCACGCGCTGCGCCGGGGCTTCGCGACGTGGGAGGGGTACGTGCTCCGCGCGTCGTGCGCCGAGGCCGCGGCGCGGCGCGTGGCCGCGCACGTGCACGTCGCCACGGTCGTCAAGCCCGCGTCGCGCGCCTTCGCGACCTGGCGCCGCCACGCGAGCCTCGCGACGCGCGAGGCCGCGTTCGCGCTCGCGGTGGCGGTGCAGCGGCGGCCCGCGGAGATGGCGAACGCGGGCCTCGCGGGGGCGCTAGCCGTCGCGCTCGCCGGCGCCGCCCGGCGCGGCGGGCCCCGACGCGCCTTCGACGCCCTCCGGCGGCGCCGCGACGCCGCCCGGGGCGCGGAGAGCGTCGCGCGGTGGCTCGCGTGTTCTGACGCCGCGGCGGTCGGCCGCTCCTTCGGCGCGTGGGCCGACGACACGCGGGCGAAGATCGACCGCGACGACAACCTCGCGGCACGCGTGCGCCAGCGGGCGCTCCTGCGCGCCTGGCTCCACTGGTGGACCCAGGTCGAGGTCGTCCGCGAGCTCCAGTCGCTCCAGCGCGGCGTCCGCGCGCTCGTCCGCGTCCGCACGAGCCACGCGGCGAACTAGCGCCGCCGCGCCCCCTCTCCCCGCGACGCCCGCCTTGCACGCCCGCGTCGTCTAAGCTCGCTCCCTCTTACGGACCTCTTACGACGTGTCTTAGCTATAGAGGGGCAACTGGGTTCCCTGAGGGACCTGCACCCGCCTGCGGGCCGACCTTGCCTCGTCAAGAGAACCGAGCGCGAGCGCTTGGCCAGGGGTCCGCGCGTGAGGACCTGTTGAAGTTCAAGTTGCATCCAGCGCCGAGAGATGGCGCTTGCGCTGGGCTGCTGAGTCTGGCCTGAGCGCTTTGCTCTGGGCTGCTAAGTCTACCCGCGTCAGCTTGGGCTCCGATGGGCTCGTTCTGGTCCTCCGAGACCGCGCTCGCTTTCGGTCTCGTCCTCGCCGCCGCCGCTTTCGCCTACAGCCCGGTGCGGCCGCCGTTCTGTGCCTCGAAGCCGCGGCGGCTCGCGGCGCCGGCGGCGCACGGCGCGAGCGGCGGCGCGGGCGCGGTGTCGGCGCTCTGGCGCTACCCGATCAAGGGGTTCCCGGCGGACGCGCTCGACAGCGTCGCGCTCGCGCCCGACGGGACCTTCCCGTCGGATCGGCTCTACGCGTTGCTGGACGTGGCCGACAGCGACGGCGCATTCGATGAAGGAGAGCCAAAATGGGTGCACAAGCAACACTTCCACGGCGCCTTCCGCTCGCGGCCGGCGCTCGCCACGTTGAACACGACGTTCCGCGACGGCGTCCTCGAGTTCCGGGGCGAAGAGCGCCTGTCGGCGCGCCTCGACACGGCCGGCGGGCGCGCGGCCGTCGAGGCCGCCGCCGCGAAGCGCCTCGGCCGCGACGTGCGGCTCGTGACCGGCGGCGAGACGCACCAGTTCGGCAACACGCGGTCGGGCGTCAAGTCGCACGGCGACACGCGCACCATCCACCTCGTCAACGCCGCGTCCGTGGCGGCCGTTCGCGCGGCGACGGGCCTCGACGTCGACCCCGCCGTCTTCCGCCCCAACATCGTCCTCGACGGCCTCGAGGCCTGGGCCGAGGAGGCGTGGGTCGGCGAGGTCCTACGCGTCGGCGGCGCGACGCTCGAGGTCATCTCGCGCACGGTCCGCTGCGACGCGATCAACGTCCACCCGCGGACCGGAGAGCGCTGGCCGGGGAACCGGGACCTCGTCACCGAGATCGCCGACAACTTCCCGGCGGTCGGGCCCTACCTAGGCCTCTACGCGCGCGTCCTCGACGGCGGCACCGTGTCCATCGGCGACGCCGCGCGCCCCCTCGTAAGCTGAGCGATATGCCCCGCTCGGGAGGCGCGACTCGTCGGACGGCGATGCCGCCCGCCGCCCGCTTATTTTGAAGCCGACGCCGCGTCCCTCCTCGGCGCCGCCGCGCGCCTCGGTCGGAAACAATTTAAAGGGACTTCTTCTGGCTCGCCTTCGGCGACACAATCTCCGCGGCCTTGTTGGCGGCCCGCGAGAGCTTCGGCGACCGGAAGAAGCCGAGGAGCGACGACGGGCTCGCGGCCTCGGTGGGCGACGGCGGCGCGTTCGGGTCGACGCCGCGCTCCGCGGCCTCGAGCTCGAACGTTCCCGTGCGCGTGATGCGGTTCGGCGACGCGTCGGTGTCGTCGTCGACCATCTGGTTGAACTGGTCGCCGACCGACTTCTTGTCGGCCATCGCGCCTCCGAGTCGACCGCGGCTTCTCGAGCGCGGCGGCGGCGCGTTCGGTCGGCTGAACGACGGTGCGCGCCCTCGCGTCGACCGCGAGCGTCGCGAGGGCGGCGGCGGTGGGCGCGGACTCGACCGGAACCGTGCGCGACGTGCGACGCCTTAGGTCGTTTCGACGGGCGAGACGTCGTCCAAAAATCGACTTGCCACAAAAACTCGCGGCCTGGCCGCTTCGAGCGCCTCGAGCCGCACCACCGCGCGCCCGCCTCGCCGCCGCCCGCGCCGCGCAGCCTCGCGCCATGAGCTGGTGCACCATCGAGAGCGACCCCGGCGTCTTCACGGAGCTCGTGGAGAAGTTCGGCGTCAGCGGCTGCGAGTTCGCCGAACTCTACAGCCTCGACGACGGCGAGCTGGCGCGCCACGCGCCCGTCTTCGGGCTCATCTTCCTCTTCAAGTGGACGGGCGAGAAGGACGACCGCGCGACGTTGAGCTTCGACGAGGCGCCGCCGGGCCTCTTCTACGCGAAGCAGATGGTCAACAACGCGTGCGCGACGCAAGCGATCCTCTCCGTGCTGCTCAACTGCGAGCACGTGTCGCGCGGCGCGACGCTCGACGAGCTCAAGGCCTTTGGCGCCGAGCTGCCCTTCGACATGCGGGGCCTGGCCATCGAGAATTCCGAGGCCATCCGCGCCGCGCACAACGCGTTCGCGCGGCCGGAGCCGTTCGTGTCCGACGAGAAGCGCGCGACGGCCGACGACGACGTCTTCCACTTCGTCGCCTACGTGCCGTCGGGCGGCAAGGTCTACGAGCTCGACGGCCTCAAGGCCGGGCCCATCGACCTCGGGTCCTTTGAGGACTCGTGGCTCCCCGTCGCGCGGTCCGCCATCGAGGCGCGCATCCAAAAGTACGCCGCCTCCGAGATCAAGTTCAACCTCATGGCCATCGTCCGCGACAAGCGCGCCGCCCTCGAGGACGCCAAGGCCGCGGCGGACGCCGCGACGGCGGCGGAGCTCGACGCGGAGCTCGCCCGCGAGCACGCGAAGCGCGCGGACTGGGCCGCGGAGAACGTCCGCCGCCACCACAACTACGTCCCCTTCGTCATCGACCTGCTCAAGGTCCTCGCGGAGCAGGGCAAGCTCGGCGCCATGATGGACGACGCCAAGGCCAAGGCGTCCACGGACGCGAACAAGCGCCAGAAGGTCTAGGGCGCGAGCGCGCGTCCTAAGAGCCCGAAGACCGGCAGACGCACGCGCCGTCGCGGCGAACCGCGCCGACGCAGGCCTCGACGTCGGCGCAGGCGCCGGCGACGAGGGGGACGACGTCGGCGTCGGGCGCCGCGGCGCGGAGGCCCGCGTAGAGCGCGCGCCACGCGGCCCGCGTCCCGTTCGCCGCCCGGAGCGCGCGCGCGGCGGCCCAGGCGTCGTCGAAGGCGCCCGCCGCGCCGCGGACCGCGGCGGACGCGTTGAGCGTCGCGAGCGCAAACGGGTCGAGGAGCCGCAGGTCGAAGCGCGCCGAGAGATTTTTCGTCGCGTCGCGGTCCGTCGCGAACGCGCCGCCGGCCCAGAGCAGCGGCGCGCCGAACGAGGACGTCCAGCTTCGGAGCCGCACACCGTAGTCGTCGTCGCCGAAGAGCGACGAGAAGTCGGCGACGACGAAGCGCGCGTCGCGGGCCCAGTAGAGCGACGACGCGTAGGTCGTCTCGAGGTAGTCGACGCGCTCATCGGGCGTCGCGTCCGGCGCCGGCCAGCCCCCCGCGAGGCGCCGGGCGACGGCCGCGAGCGTCGCGTTGAAGAATTTGCGGTTGCTCACGACGAGGTGGTCGTAGTTGTCCAGCGTGCCCACGGCGGCGGGCGCGGCGCAGTCGACGCCGCCGGCGACGAAGCACGGCATGGCCACGGTTTCGTTGCAGCACATCTCCCAGATGCCCGTGTCGACGGAGCCGGCGACGACGGGCGCGGTGGAGCGCCTACCGAGCGCGCGTTTCCTGAATCCCGTACCGCGCGCGCGTTTCCAGAATTTTATCGGTGGACGCCGCGACGCGCCGGACGCCCACGTCGCCGAACGCCGGGTTGCCCAGGTCGAAGCGGTGCCAATTCAGGGCCACGTAGACCGGCCGGTCCGCGGCCTCGGAGAAGCTCGCCGGGCAGAAGCCCGCCGCGAAGCCGTCGTAGCCGTAGACGCGGCGCTCGGCGTCGTCCTGGAGCTCGTAGAGCGGCGGCGTGGTCTCGTTCGCGCAGGCCTCGGGCGTCGCGGACGTGAAGAGCGCCTCCCACGGGTTGGGCTTGTACGGAAGCCGCTCCGCGAGCGCCAGGTCCATGAGCATGAAGCTGTCGCTCGGGCGTGCGTTGAAGTTCGTCACGAGCTCGACGGTGGCGAGCTGCGCGGCGAACTCTTCGTAGGACAGCGGCGTGTCTCTCGCGAGGAGCGCCTCCAGGTCGCCCCGCGCCGCGGCCGCCGCTCCCGCCGCGGACGCCGCCGCGCGGTCGAAGACGCGCCGCTGCTCCGGAGTGGGCGGCCGCGGCGGGAGCTCGGCCGCGACGAGCACGGCTCCCACGAGCATGGCCTTTCCCATGGTTGTTCCATGCTTTCCCATGCTTTCCACGAGGGAGGAAGGCATCGTCACTTGCAATTGGTAATAAACTTCAATAATCAAGGTAAAGGAGCGCTGATTGCCCTCGGATTGACTGACGATATTATGGAGGCAGCCCCACTCATCCACGACGAGACGCCCGAGGCGGCGCGACGACAAAAGGCGGCGACCGACGACGCACCCCGCGTCGGCCGACAAACACGCGCCGTCGCCGCCGTCCTCGCGAGCCTCGCCGCCGTCGCCGTCGTCGCCGCCGCCGGCAGCCCCCGGTTTCGCGGCCCGGCGGCGCTCGCCGTCGCGCACAACACGAGCGCGGGCGACGTCTCCCTCGGGAGCTTCCAGAACGCGTCGTCCGGCGTCTCCGCGAGCGACCTGAACTGCAGCGACTACGACGACGACACCGTCTACACGAACGACAGCTGCGTGATCTACGACGAGATGTCGTGCGACATGTACTGCGTCTCCGGCAGCTGGTGCGACTTCTTCTGCGGCGACGAGTGCGCGCGCGGCGGCGGCGCCATCTGCGCGCTGACCGTGCTGAGCAACCTGACGAAGAGCTGCGAGAAGCACGGCCTCTGCTCCGCGCCGGGCACCGTCTCCGTCTCGTCCGTCGAATCCGACGATTCGGCGCCGACGCCCAAGCCGACGGCGTCCCGCGCGTCGGCCGACGGCTGCGACCACCACGCCATCTGCTCCTACTGCCTGCCCAACGACTACTGCCAGGAGCTCGTGCTCGACGGCGTCATCGAGGCCGCGAACATGGCCATGCTCCTCCTCTCCCAGTTCGAGCAGACGTGCGCCGCCTACGGCTGCGACGACTGGGTCGCGGCGCAGGTGCGGTAACAAGCTTGGCGTGAGTAGACGAGGCGGCGGAATCGAGCGGGGGGGCGGGGGGGGGTCTCGGGGGGAACAGGTCAGCCGCAGGTCAGGGTCTTCGTCGCCGAGTCGCCGTACTGGTTCGTGACCGTGAGCTCGAGCTCGTCGTAGCCCGCGGCGTCGTAGGTCCCCGTCACCGTCGTCGCGAGCCAGTGGGGCAGCCACGTGACGACGCCCGACGTCACGTCGACGCCGCCGTCGTCGGCGGGCGTCACGCCCTGCGTCGTCCGCAGCACGTAGGTGCCGCTGTACTCGTCGTTCTGCTTGAAGCTGTTGTGCGTCACGAACGACAGATCGCCGCCGACGCACGACGCGTTGTAGATCAGCGGCGCGTCGTAGAAGCGCTCGACGCTGTACATCTTCCAGCCGACCTGGGACGACCGCCGGCCGCTGTGGCTCGAGCCGTAGCCCATGACGCTCAGCTGGAAGGCCGTGGCCTTGTCCCGCGTCAGTTCGACGACGTGCGCGTCGTGCTCGCCCGTCTCCGCCGTTAAAACCTACCAGGCATGTCGGTGACGATTGCTCTTCCCGGTCGACATCTCTCGAAAATCGTCGCGGCCGCGGGACGCTGGTCAAAGACGTGTGGCCACCAGCTCGTGAGCACGTTGCCCGTGGGCAGCTGGTCGTTGTCGCCGAACATGGGGCTGTAGCCCCCCGGGTAGGCGGCGTAGATGTACTCCCAGACCTCGCGCGCCGTCCGCGCGTCCTCGTCGATCTCGACGATGAGCGCGCGGCTCGGCCGCTCCTGGTCGTACATGTTGTCGAACATGAAGTACAGGTTGTTCCCAAAGTACTCGGCGTTGTGCTGGCCCGCCCAGAGCTTGGAGCCCGGCGCGTGCTTGACGCCCCGGATGTCGTACAGGTCGAACTCGCCGTACGAACCGCCGCAGATCCAGTCCACCTCCTGCGTCTCGACGTCGTACTTGATCAGCGCGTCCGTTAAACGCGAGGAAAATATAGCCTTCGTGTTGCCCTGGATCAACTGGGCGTGGTTCACGTCCGACGCGACGCCGCCGTCGACGGTCAACGTGTCCAACACGTCGCCCGTGGACGCGTGGATTCTCTGCACGCCCGCGTGCACCGGCGCCCAGAAGGACGGCAGGGCCGCCGACGACGCCCACTGGACGTCGTGGGAGTTGACGCCGTAGTTGCCGCCGGAGACGCGCGTCAGGTTGTCCGTCCGCCAGTTCCAGACGTATATCGAGCCCTCCTCGGTCATGTTGATGTTGCCCGCCATGAGCAGCGAGGAGCCGTCCCGCGGCTTTAAAGCGTCGACGTGCATCTTGTCCTGGACGATGAAGGTCGGGAACATCTTGTGCACCGTGCCGTTGTAGGACATGAGGACGACGTAGGACACGTCGTCGCCGTAGTAGATGTTGAACGCGAGGTAGCCGCCCGCGGCCTGCGCGCCCAACCGGCCGTGGACGAGGTCCGCGCGCAGGGTCACGTTGATGTAGGCCGGCAGATAGGCCTTGAGCGCCTCGACGTCCGTCGTGTCGACGCCCTCCGCGTGGAGGTAGCCGCGGACGGCCCGCTGCGCCATGAAGTCGTCCGGCGTTAACGAGTAGGTCACGTGGCTCAGCGCGCCGTCGACGCCGCCGCCGCTCGCGTCGTTGACGTCCGACGCGCCGTGGACGCGCGAATCCGACGCGCTCCGCGCGCTCGCGCGCGACTTTGTCTCCTTGCTCGTCTCGTAGCGGCTCACGGACACGCCGATCAACGCGCCGAGGCAGCACAGGATGGTGACGAGCGCCGCGGTGCGCGCCGCCGGCCGCCGGCACGCGAGCGCCCGCGGCTTCCGCACGAGGTCCGCCTCCTCGGGGTCCGACGGGACCGCCTCGTAGGGCTGCCCCATGGCGTCGCACCAGGGGCCGTCGTCGACCGTCCTCGAATATCCACTGCAACGCGAGGATTTGCGAAATGCAAGTGGGGGGGCTGCCCAAAAGCGGCGCAGTACCGGTCGGCGTTCGGCGCCGCCGGCCGACGCCGCCGCCGGCGCGGCGCCTACGGACCATGCAGATCCTGCTGCGCGGCCTCGACGGCCGCACGTCGGCGCTGGAGGTAAGAAGAAGAACGAGCGTGCGCCGCCTCAAGCGATTAATCGAGGAGCGGACGGGCGTCGCGCCATCAAAACAGCGGCTCACGGCCCGCGGCGCGCCGCTGCTCAGGGAAACCGCGACGCTCGAGTCCTGCGGCGTGGGCGAGGCGACGCTCGTCGAGCTCGGCGGGCGGCTCCGCGGCGGCTGCCAGCCGCACGCGCTGAAGCTGTACATGCGGTGCCTCCACCTCTTCAAGGTCTTCGTGTCGCTCTACATGTTCATGTCGGGCTGCGTCATGATCTCCGATTATAGCATCCACCAGGCCTTCGGCACGCAGTACATCTTCTGGGGGATTCTAGTATTGTGCCTCGCGGTGACGAAGCCCTGCAACATCTTGATGGGCCACTACGGGTCCGTCTACCACAACAAGTTCGCGCTCCTGGTGGTCATCGTGTTTGACGGCGCCGTGATCTTCGTGCAGTCGTCGCTGGCCATCATCTTCATCGTCGACGGGTCGCCGAAGTACGAGCGCGAGCTGCGGCGGGACTGCTCCAAGTCCGTGCACCCGCGCGACTCCCAGTTCAGCACGCAGGACTGCACGGAGTACTGGGACGACGACCGGACGGCGGGGTTCCGCCTCGCCTGGATGTCGACGTACTACATGGGCATCCGGGAGAAGGACCAGGCGCGCATGCAGCAGCTCGAGGAGTACCAGGCCAAGGGCATGTGCTGCGGCTTCGGCCCGCCGGCGAACTGCGACTTCGTGGAGAACAAGGAGCTCTTCCCGACGCCCATCGCCCAGGAGGACCTCTTCGGCGGCGACATGTTACGGCAGCGCGTGTCCTGCTCCGACGTCTACGACGCGTGGTACCCCGCGGAATTGGGCACCTGCGGCCACTACGACGAGGCGGACTACAAGGAGTCGTTCATTCTAGGCTGCAAGTACGACTGGGCCGCGGGGTTGTGCGTGGACCGGGACGTCGAGGACGGGAGCCGCGGCTGCGCGGCGTTCTTCGAGGACCGGATGAACGAGAAGCTCTACCCGCAGGGCATCATCCTGTTCGGGTCGATTCTGTTGGAGGGGTTCACGGTCTTCGCCGCCTGCTTCTATTGCTGGAAGCGCAAGGAGGACGACGTGCTGCCCGTGACCTACATCTACGAGGAGCCCTGGGACCCCATCAAGGAGGGCAAGCTCAAGCTCCACGAGCCCCAGGACGCGGCGCAGCACGGCGAGGAGGACTAAGCCTAAGCCTAGACCAGGGCGCTCGCGTCGCCGCTCGTCTCGAGCTTCGGGGCCTCGGCCTTGCGCGCGAGCTCCGTGACGCGGGCCTTGTAGGCCTGGATCTCGCTCTTCCGGCGGAACGTCGACAGCGAAAACCCGCCGGAGGTCCCCTTGCCGAGGTGGAGCGCGTCGGTGACGAGCGTGCCGAGGTCCGCGCTCGTTGCGTGCGTGGCCTCGGGCGCGACGCACCGCGGGAAGTCCGGGTTCCCGTAGTTCGGCGAGTCGAGGTAGCCGTACCAGCCCCGCTTGCAGAGCAGGTAGTCCGCGAGGTCGCCGCCCTGGAACCACTGGGCCCGGTGGATGGGGAACAGGAGCAGGAAGAGGGGCGCGAATTTCAGGAACCACAGGAAGAAGTTGACGAGCTCGGAGAAGAAGATCGCCTCGAAGATGATCGTCTTCGCGTCGCTCTTCTCCGGCATCCAGTTGTCGTTGAGGAGCACGTCGAGCACGAGGGAGATGACGACGATGTGCGACGCGAGGAGCACGAGCAGGACCCGGTCGCCGCGGACCTTCCAGCGCCTTAGCGTGATCGCGCGCTGCTCGATCTCGCCCGCCGTCGCGCGCCGGCCGTCGAGCGCGGCGAGCATCTGCTTGTAGAGGCAGGGGCAGATCACCAGCTGGCGGATGAAGACGGCGTAGAGCACGGTGACCGTGTGCTTCGTGAGGATCATCGCCGTCTTGCGCCACCGGTTCTCGCGCGACCGGCCGAGGTCCTCGGACTGGTACTCGACGAACGTCGACCAGAGGAAGTTGAAGGCCACGGAGCAGATAAAAACCACCAAACGCTCCTTGCTCGAGAAGGGGCAGAGCGGGTGCACGTAGCAGATGGACACCGCCGGATGGAACAGCTTCACGAACGCCCACGCGTTCGACGAGAGCGTCCCGTCCGTGTCCGGCAGGCCGAAGGACGCGGGCATGGGCATGCCGCGCATGAGGAGCTCCACGGTGGCCTTGTTGCCCGGCTCCGTGAGGTAGAGCTCGTCGAGCACGCACTCGCGGACGGACATGCGCCGCCGCCGCGGCGCGCGCCGCGTCGGCGCGCGCGCCGGGTCGGGCCCGTCGCCCGCGCCGGGCAGGCGCCGCGCGCTCGAGTGTTCGACGCCGTAGTGCAGCATCTTCCGCCGCCGCTTGTCGGACCACTGGCTCGGCGACGAGCTCGACTCGCGCGCCGGCGGCGCCCCGTCGCCGCCCTTGGCCTCGTCGGCATCGGTGCCGCGGCCGAGCGTCGCCCCGGGGCCCATGGGCGGCAGGGCGGAGACGACCTTCGTCTTTCCGTTCGAGCGCGTTCCGACGCCGCGCGGACGGCGACGCCGCTGAAAAGTGGAGTGGTGCCCGATCGGTTGTTGAGATGCGATCACGGCCATCCAGAAAAAAAAACGCCGAAGCTTGCTTGAAGCGACCCATATTCTTCAACGTCGGCCCGGGCACGTCGCGATCGCGACGCGTAACGCGACGCTCCCCCCGCCCCCTCGCCCCCCGGGACCCCGGTCACTTAACCTCGGCGGCGACCTTGCGCTGCTGCGTGAGGCGGTAGCCCGCCTTCTTCCCGCCGAAGTTCTTGAGGATGTTCGCGCCGACGCCGCGGACGCCGGACATGTAGGACCGGCGGTCCGCCTTCTCCTCGGCGTCGCCGTCCTCGAGGCGCGGCTTCGCCTTGCGCGACGAGTGGGAGACGAGGTCCTGCTGGACGCGCTCCGCCTCCGCCGGGAAGGCCGCGCGCGTCCGGTCCCAGTCGTCGCGCGTGAGCACGTTCACGGTGGTCCAGACGAGCGCGATGACCGTCGCGGACCGCGGCGTCTGGTCCAGGAGCGCCCGCTCGCCGACGTGGTCCCCCGCGTGCATGAGCTTCAGGATCCGCGACCGCTGGGAGCCCGGGTCGAGCACCGCGAGCATGCCGCTCTCGACGAAGGCCATCCAGTCGCCGATGTCGTGCTTCCGCATCATCGACTCCGACTCCATGTAGATTGTGGGCTTCATCTGCATGACGAGGTGCTCGAGCATGTTCCGCGTGATGCGCTGCATGAAGGGGATCCGCTTGATGAGGTCCGCGTAGATCGCGAGGCGCGCGTCGAGCTGGAGCCGCGGCGTCAGCTCCTTGAGGAAGTGGTGCGTGTCCGGCGTGACGCTGCGGTCCTTCTCCCAGAGCTGCTCGTAATACCGTAAAATGCGGTCCTGGAGGTCCGGCGGCAGCCCCATGTAGCCGACGCGCTTCTGGACCGTGATGAGCTTCGTCTGGTAGTTCTGGTGCGCCTCGTCGAGGCGGTGGAGCAGGCCCGCCATCTTGCCGAAGATGGCCGCCTGCATGATGGACCCGTAGATCACCACAAAAGCGAAGAAGACCTGCTCCCGGTTCGTGATCGCGCGGCCGTCGCCGTTGATGGAGATGCAGGCCTGGTGGATGCAGTCGCTGTAGGCCGTGTAGAACGTCGCGCGGCGGCAGCGCCGGTTCACGCGGGCGCCCAAACGCCGCTTCGCGTCGTCGGGCCCGTCGTCGTCGTCCAATCGCGCGCCGGGCCACTCGTACGCGTTGCCGTCGCCGCAGCGCCAGACGTCGTCGATGCCCTTCCAGCCGCAGGCGATCCAGTGGACGCTGAGCATGACCGCGAACAGGAGCTTCGTGAACTGGACGCCGCCCTGCGTGCGCTTCTCGAGCTTCTTCATGATCTTCGACAGCCGGAAGAGCCGCAACAGCTTCAGCGCCTTGATCAGGCCCGTGTTCTTCGTCGCCGACTTGACGTTCTTGTCGTCGAAGGCCGTGAAGATCTCCGCGAAGGGCACGCAGGACACGAGGTCGAGCCAGAACCACTTTGAGGTGACGTAGTGCCGCGCGATGACGGCGCCGTCGACGATGATCTTCTCGTGGTCGTCCGTCGTCGCGAACAGGAACTGGAAGAACAGGTCGCACCCGAAGGCCGCCGTCGACGCCCACTCGAGCGCGCCCTTGAAGACCGTCACGTCGTCGAACGTCGCCTCCACAGGCACGACGACGGACTGGACGACGACGAGGATCAGGATGAAGAGGCTCCAGTACTGGACGACCCACGAGTTCGGCAGGAGCAACAGCTGGGGCCACTGTTTCTGGCGCATGACGCCCGGCAGGTGGAGCAGCAGCACGAGCGCGTCGCGCGTCTTCTCGAAGCCGACGTCGTCGCCGTCCTCGCCCTTGAGGTTGTTGTGGTCCATGATGCCGTGCTCGTTGACGGCGTTCTCCGGCACGGCCTCGAGCGTCCAGTACCAGCGGTAGACCCAGTTGCCGCAGCCGAGGTACCAGGGGCAGGGCCCGCGGACCGCGCCGGGCGCGCGCCGCGCGAAGAGCGACCGCCCCCAGGTCTCGCGCGCCATCGCCGCCGTCGCGGCGAAGATGGTCTTCGTGCGCGAGTAGAGGATGGACCCGCGGCTCTTGCGCCGCGCCGGGGGCGCCGCGCCGCCGTCGCCGGACGCGTCCTTCTCCTCCTCGCGCTGCGACTCCTTGAGCAGCGAGATGATCTTGTTCGTCGCCTTCATCTTGCGCTGCCGCCGGCTCTTCTTCGACGGCGGCGCGTAGCCCAGGTCCTGGACGAGTGATCCGAAGCCGCGGCGGTCAACGCCGCCGTCGGCGAGCGGCGGCAGCGGGGACCCGGTCGACGACGAGGCCGCGCCGGGCGTGCCGTGGGGGCCGAGGTCCAGGGACGACTGGAGGCCCTTCCAGCGCGCCTTGCCCTTGGACACGGCCGGCGCCGAGAGCTGGCCCGGGAGCCGCGGGACGAGGGCGCCGCCGGGCGTGTGCGCGGGCGGCGCCGCGGCGCCCGGCGACACGGCGTCGACCGCGCGCCGGAGCCGCGCGGCGGCCGCGGCGACGGCCGGCGGCGGCGCCGCGCCGCGGGCCCGGAGCGCCGCGGCGGCGACGGCGAGCGACAGCTCCGCGGCCTGCAGCGACGCGACCACGGCGTCGCCGTCCGCGCCGGCGGCCGCCGTCGGGCTCGGCGGCGTCGCGGCCGGCGGCGGCGGCGTCGCCGCCGCCGGCCGCGCCGGGCTCGCGGACCGAGGCGCCGGCGGCCTCTCCGGCGTCGGCGTCCGGATCGGCATGCCGAGCCGGCCAGCCGCGCGCGGCCCAGACCTCGGTGGGGGCCTCTCGCGCTGGGATGCCTCGAGAGGCTACTTCGGTAAGTATCTGCAATTAGGGATGCAACGTTACCCCCGCTTGAAGCCGGCTTGGCCCGGCCCGGCTGCTTGCGGGTTCTTCAGAACTTCTTCTTCTTATTACTATTATTATTGGGTATTTAACGTGGGAGAAGCCGCATGCCCAGGCACACACGCGGCCGATAGGTCTCGCACGGAAGAAGCTGAAGTAGGTCTTACGGAAGTTCTTACGGCTGAGTACGGGCACTGGCACACGTCCGACCGAGCCCCCCTCTCAGAGCCACGCCCCATGTCCTCCCGCGGAACGCGCGCCTTAGTCGTAGGGGATGGACCGGTTCCCGCGGCGGATGTGCTTGAAGTGGGTCCGCGGCATGCGCTCGAAGACGACGACGCCGTCGTAGAAGCAGAGGCTCCACGTCGACGCCGCGAAGCGCACCGCGGGCGCGTCGGGCATGGTCGCGACGTCGTCGTAGCGCGTCGGCGGGTTCGTCGGGTCCGTGTAGCCCTCGGCGCCGTCGGCGACGTTGAAGGCGTTGAGCGAGTCGACGAGGCGCTTCGCGAACTCGATGAACGTGTCCGCGCCGACGCCGCCGCCCCACGGCCGCCAGTAGTTCGTCATGCAGTCCTCGACGAGGTAGACGCCCCGCGGCGCGACGAGCGCGTACAAGGCCTCGAAGGACGCGCGCATGTGCGCCGACTCGTGGGACCCGTCGTCCAAAACGACGTCCACGGGGCCGACGCGCCGCGCGAGCGCTTGCATAAAGTTTGCGTCCGTCGCGTCGCCGACGTGCACGTGGACGTTGCGCGCGGGGTCGTCGAACTGGGCGCAGTTCGGATTAATATCGACGCCATGGTACTCGAGGTCGTCGCCGAAGTAGGCCCGCCACAGCTCGATGGACCCGCCGCTTTGGACGCCGATCTCGAGCATGACGACTCGACGGCCGCGGAAGCGCGAGAAGTGGCGCTCGTAGACGTCGAAGTAGTGCGCCACCTTGTGGACGAGGGGGCCGTCCGCGTAGGTCGCCATCCACTTCTCGAAGTCGCTCTCGCCGCGGCGCGCCGTCGCGTACGTGTTCGCGGCGACGGCGTCGGCGGCGGCCGCGACGGCGTCGGCCGCGGCGCCCGCGCGCGCGGCGTAGTCGTCGGCGCCGGGCACGGGCAGCACCTCCTCGCGGACGACGTCGAGCACGTCGCCGTCGGCCAGCACGTCGCCGACGCGGTCGGAGCCGCCGAGGAGGCAGCCCGAGGGGGCCACGAGGGTCAGGGCGTCGGCGTCGTCGCGGTAGCGCTGCGCGAAGGCGCGCAGGATGGCCTCGACGCGCTTGCCCGGCCGCACGGCGACCTTGAACGTGCACGCGTGCTCCGCGGACCGCAGGTAGAGCGCGAGCTTGGGCTCCATGGTCGCCGCCATCGTCTGCTGCTAGCTGCTCGATCGGCTTTCCGGAGCTTGTTTGCCCTTTGCGCGATGGCTCGAGCTCCGTGAATCACGACCGTGCGCCGTGAATCGCGACCCTGCGATGGCGCTGAAGCCGCTCAAGGTCGGGCTCGCGGGCCTGTCGGCGTCGTCGCTGATCCTCTACGCGGCGCGGGATAGTGATCTTTATAAGGGCGGGCCGCGCGCGCTGCTCGGCACCGTGATCTGCCTCGTCGTCGCCCAGAACCGGGAGCTCGTCGTCGCCGCGGCGAAGCGCGTCGTCGACGCGCCGCTGCAGCTCGCGTCGCGCCTCGCGGGCGCCGCGACCGGCCGCGGCGACGACGGCGCCGGCGACGCGCCGCCGCCGCTCGCGCGCCTCGCGCCGCCGCGCGGCGGCGCCGCGGCGGAGGAGGCCGACGCGTGGCCGACGGACGCGCACCCGCGCTTCGCCGCCGCGGCGCCCAGCGCCGCGGCCTACGCCGCCTGCCGCCACGACCTCGGCGTCTGCGCGCGTCGGCCGCCGCCGGAGGCGTCGCGAGCGTGGGACCCGCACCTCGGCGCCGTGCCCGAGGCCTCGCTCGCGCGCTGGCGCGCGGCCGCTGCGGAGCGCCGGCCGACCGACGCGTCGGCGGCGCCGCCGCCGCCGCGGACGCCGCGGCGCGTCGCCGCGCCCGACGCGCCGCGATGACGGCGGTTTATTTTTACGACGTGAAGAGCGCCGGGGAGCGCGGCGGAGCCCCGAGGGCCACCGTGGGAGCGAGTTCAGTGATGTGTTACAAATCGGAAGTCTCCGGCGCCTCTTCGGCGTCGGGGGGACTGGCGCGTCTCCGGCGGCGGCCTCTTCGGCGCCGGAGGGGGGTCACAGGGGGGCGGGTGGGGTCACAGGCCCGAGCGGAGCGCGGTCAGGTCGATGCCGTCGGCGGTGGGCCGCGCGGTGAGCTCGCTGATGAGCTCGTCGACGCTGCGGCCCCGGAGGCGCGTCGACGACGGGCCGACGCGGCGCGTCCCGTCGCCGTCGAGCTTGAGGGGCGGCGGCGGCGGCGCCATGGCGTCGAGCGTGTCCGTGACGCTCTTGGGCGACGACGGCAACGGCTTGGCCGGGAACCGCAGGTTCCCGGAGGCCGGGAAGCGGAGCGCGTCGTCCGGATACGTCGCGCGCCGCTCTCGCGACGCCGGCGGCTGCTCCGGGATCGGCAGCTGCTCGAGCTGCATCTCGTGGAAGGCCGTGGTGACGTCGAGCATGGCGCCCTCGGGCGTGGCGATGAGCACTTCCTGGAACATGGGATGCGACGAGAATGGATCGCGCAGGAGCACGCCGTCCTTGGTGCCGACGAGCACGTAGTCGTGGGAAGCCATCGTCGTTCTATGTGGTGCTGGGGTCGATGCAATGCTGCTCGCTCGGTTGCGTGGCTGGCGCGGTCGGAATTGCTGCCGTACGGGTCGGCGAACAACTTAGCACGAGGCCATTAGAGCTCTGACACCTATCTCTCTCTCTCATGAGATTCTTCAAGTCAACATGTGCAAGATCAAGATGCCGCGCGGGCGTTTCGGCATTCAAAAGGGGATCTTCATGTATACATGAAGATCCCCTTGCGGCATTCCATTTCTGTGTCCTCGGGCTGCCTCCAGTCGCCCGCCTGTTCGCGGTGCTCGGGCGGTGCTCGGGGTGCTCGAGGTGCTCGGCCCGGGCGGTGCTCGAGGTGCTCGGAGTGCTCGAGGTGCTCCTTCGCGCCGTCTTCTCGAGCTCCTCGGCCCACCATGGGCTCGGCCGTGAGCGCCGGCGCGCGGCTCAACGAGGAGGACGTGCAGATGATCTGCGGCGAGATGTACGACACGGACGCGCGAAGCGCCTTCGCGGCCGCGTCGAGCGACGGCTTCGTGAGCGCCGAGGCGGCCCTCGCCTACGCGAAGAGCAAGCCGGCGCTCGAGGACCAGGTCGCCAAGGACGCCGCCGTGCGCGCGGAGATGAAGAAGCAGTCGACGCGGCGGGTCATAGAGGAGCAGCGGCAGCGGCCGCCCGAGGCGCCGACGCCGACGGCCGCGGACAAGAAGCGGACGAACCTCACGGCCTTTGCTTTGGAGGACCACGTGAAGAAGACGTTCCCCATGATGGTCATGCCCATCGCGACGTTTTTAGAGTTGGAGACGATGCGGCCCTACGAGGAATTGCTCGCCGAAGGCAAGATCTTCGAGTGGGACGAGGCCAAAGGCCCCGTCTTCTTCCTGTCCCACCAGTGGACGTCCTTCGACCACCCGGACCACACGGGACTGCAGCTCGCCACGGCCAAGGCCGTCTTCCGGGGCCTGGCCGCGGGCGACGTCGTCGACCGCTTTACGTCCGAAAAGGAGTGGGAGGACTGGTCCCTCAAGGATAGCATCTACGCGCGCAACTTCAACGCGCGGCTGCCCTACGAGGCGCTCACGCCCCGGCACCTCGCCGCCGAGGCGACGCGGGGCCACGTCTGGCTCGACTACGCGTGCGTGCCCCAGGCCGGGGACGCGCAGGACGCGCGCCTCGCGGCCATCGAGTCCATCCCCCACTACATCGACGCGGCGCTGACCTTCATGGTGCTCTGCCCGAAGATCGAGCACAAGGAGAAGGCCGAGGCCTGCGACTACCACAGCTGGCGGAGCCGGGGCTGGTGCCGCTTCGAGGAGCAGGTCAACGAGCTCAAGCTCTTCGAGACGCACTTCGACGAGGAGTGGATGCACGGCATCACGAAGTGGGACGTGCCCCGGCGGCCGTTGATCGTCACGGGCGAGGCGTCCATCTCCACGGTCGACGTCATGGACCACTTCTACACGCTCGGCCTCCGCTGCAACAGCGTGCTCAACGGCGACTTCGCGTGCTGCGCGCTGAACCACGAGAAGACCTTCGCCGACGGCTCGACGGTCTGCATCCCCTGCGACAAGAAGCGCCTCAAGCCCTTCTGCGTGTCCCTCTGGGAGCGCAAGTGCGAGCACATGAAGACGGCGAGCGCGTTCGTCCAGTTCATGTACTTTTGGCGCTACAAGAGCCACGTGACGATGATGCAGGCCGAGACGCTCGAGGACACGCCGGAGAACACGGAGGACCCGGCCCTCGCGACGCTCGAGGACGTCAAGGCCAAGTACAACCTCGCGGACGACGGCGGCATGTGGGAGGCCTACAAGTCGCTCATGGCCATGAACTGGGGCATGATGAAGATGCCCCAGAACCCGGACATGTTCTGCTGGCAGGGCGACGAGGGCCGGGCGAACCTCGAGGCGTTCCGGTGCCGCGTCGACCGACACGCGGCGGACGTCGAGAAGAACGGCATGGTCAACCTCCTGCTGACCTACATGGTCGCCGAGGGCAACCTGAAGATGGTCAAGCTGCTCGTCGAGGAGCACGGCGCCGACCTCAGCTGGGCCCCTTCTTCGTCATGATCACGATGCTCGACTTCTGCGCGACGAAGGGCAACGACCGCGTGCTCCGGTACATCCTCGACACCGTGGGCCCGGAGAAGGCGGAGATCGACCGCCTGTCCACGGTCACGCACATCGCCGCCGTCGACCGCGCCTGCAAGAGCGGCATGCTCTCGAGCCTCGACATCCTCGTCGCGCACGGCGCCAAGGTCGTCGGCTTCGAGCGGTTCAACGGCGAGACGTGCGCGCACTCCGCGGCCATGCACGGCCACGTCCACATCCTCAAGCGCCTCCACGAGCTCGGCGTCGACATGTTCGCCGTGACGCGCAACAACTACACGGGGCTCGGCGGCGGCGGCCTCGGCGCGGGCAAGTCCGCGCTCGACTACGCGCGCCAGTGGAACAACTCCGCCGCGGTCGCCTACCTCGAGAGCCTCCAGTACGAGGTCCGGCCCGTCGAGCCGACGGCGGCGGAGCTCCCCTAGGGCGGGCGGGGGGAATTCCTAATGCAGTCGCGTGAGGAGTCTCTGAGGCAGGCGCCGGCGCCAGCGAGTGACCCGGCGATGGCCCAGGGCCGGGGCGCGCGAGCACGACCAACCTCCGCTGCGATGGTTGGTCGGCGGCCTCGCGCCGCCGGCTAGCTCAGTTCGCCGAGGTACCCCGGGAACCCCCCAGGATAAGTCCACCCGACCTCGGGGGTAGGGACGGGTGATGCTCAGGTGTGATGCCCAGGTGTGTTGGTGTGATGCCCAGTGTGACCCTCGGTCCGCGTGTTTTCGGGTGTGATGCTCGGTGTTTTTGGCCTGGGCCGAGCGGCGAAGATTAAAGTGCAACACGGAGTCAAACAAACGCGCAGGCTTGTTTCTGGCCACACGATCGGACGTTGCTATTGCTGCCCCGTTTTCCGATGCTATGGCCCGGCCCAGAGGCTGCCGCGGACGGCGTGCCGGCTTCCGGTCGCGCTCGTCGCGGCCCTGGCGTGGCGCCCGCGGCGCGCGGTGCGCGCTGGGCAGCCCTCGTCGGGCCGTGGGCGGCGGCGGCGGCGCGGGTCGGGCTGCCACGCGGTAGGCGTCTGGTCGAGGACTGGCGCCACTGCGGCGACGCGCGGTTGTTCCGACACGTTCTCCGGTGTCTATGCCGGCGGGGTTCTCGCGCGCGGGGCCGCGGGGCGGCCCAATGGCGATGACTTCTTTTTTTGAGAGTTTAACGAATACTCGCACCTGCTCATCGCGGTCGTCGCGCCGAGGTCCGATTTGAAGAACGATCGCCGCAGCTGCGACGCCTCGCGCGCCGCGTGCAGGGTGGCGTCCCCTGGCGGAAGGACTACCACCGTCATCGTGACCGCCGCGCCGCGCGCCTCCCTGCCGCGGCAGTTGGAATTCCACTGGGACGTCGCCTACCGATGATGTAGTAGCTATCTAGTACGGGCGGCCGCGCGCGGCGTTCGAAGGCGAGCATCGAGAAGTCGATGCCCGAGTCGCCCGACGCTCTGCCGGAGGCCATGCTTTCGCTGTTTCGCGCCGCATGGCTGCTCGAGCCCAGCGAGGTGCTGCTCTTACTCAATTCGTGGCCGTTTCTACATCGACAACTCCCCATGATGTTGGCTCCCGCACGCTTCCTGCGTTTCGTCGAACCGACGATCGACGGTCTCGGACGGGCCATTCAGAGCCTGGAACGGTATTATAGAATCGTCAAGGCTCACAATCCATGTCCCGAGCGCTCGCTCTCGGCGTATGAATTTCCGCTCATGCTAATATCGCACTGGTCTCGAAAGGTCGATCCGACGGGCGACATCGACCTCGTCGCGACCGATGTGCTCACGCGAGAGCTTGAGCACTGGCGCCGCCCGGGTTTTGGATTCATGGGCTCTATTGACTACGATTCCGCGGCCGACTTCTTTATCCGTGCTACCTCCGCTTTCTTTGGTCAAGTCGGGTACAGCTACAATTCGGCTACGACGGCAATGTACGTCGGCGGGTGGGTGAACCGCGCGTCAGCGGTCGCCTTTCGCGATATCTTGCATCTTGAACAGGAAGAAATCAATCGCGGGTACGGACGCATTTGGGTGAACTCGGACGATGAGGATGAGAGCGGAAGCGATTCCAGCTCCGACTCGGACTCCGACTAGACACTTCGCGTCGGAGAACCGCCGGGGTCCCCCTGTATAAGCCACCCACAACAGACTTCCCCTTACTAGATGTTCATGTTCGCGAGGGCGGCGTCGTCGGGCTCGCCCGACGCGTCCGGCGCGGGCTCGTCGTCGCCGCCGGCGTCGCCGTCCGCCTTGGGCGTCGGCGTCCGCGCGGGCGGCGTCCGCGAGTTGCGCGCGGCGACGGACGGGCTCCGCGAGTTCTCCTCGACGCAGGTGCCGATCTCGAGGCGGCCGTGGAGGCGCCGGGCCTCGCGCGTCCGCGCGCGGCCGTGGACGTCGAGCGTGATGCGGTCGCGGTAGTCCGCGGGCGACAACAGCACGTCGTCGTCGATGGGGAGGCGCACGGGCCCCTCCGGGTGGTGGGGCTCCTCCTCGCTCCGGTGGAACTCCTGGACCCACGCGTCCTCGAGCGCGGCCTCCGCGGGGAGCCGGCTCCGCGGGTCGAACTTGAGGAGCGACGCGACCAGACCCCGCGCCGCGGAAGCCGCGGGCGTCGCGAGGAAGGCGGCGCCCAACGGCCGCGGCGGCGGCGGCGCGGTCCGCAGGCCCGGCGGCAGCGCGTCCGCGGCGACGCCGACGGCCTCGAGGTCCGCGGCGGACGGCGCGCCGAGGACGGCCCCCACGCGCTCGAGCTGGTCCGCCGTCGACGCGCCGGGCAGCACGGGCTTGCCGTGGTACATCTCGCCGATGATGCAGCCCGTGGCCCACATGTCGATGCCCGCGACGCAGAGCGACGAGCCCAGCAGGATCTCCGGCGCGCGGTACCACCGCGTCGCGACGTAGTAGTCGCTCTCCGTGCGCCGCGCGACGCGCGTCACGGACCGGCAGAGGCCGAAGTCGCAGAGCTTCATGTGCGAGTTCGAGTTCAGCAGCATGTTCGACGGCTTGATGTCGCGGTGGACGACGCCCGCGGAGTGGAGGTACTTCAGCGCCTTCAACAGCTGGTAGATGATGTACTTGTTGTGCACGTCCTCCAGTAAATTCGCCCGGATCACCGCGTGTAGGTCCGTCTCCATGTACTCGAAGACGAGGTAGATGTCGAGGTCGTGCTTCGCGCGGATCACGTGGCGCAGCGTGATCACGTTGACGTGGCCCCGGAGCTTCAGGAGGTACGAGATCTCGCGGTACGTGCGCTGCGAGTCGCTCGAGGAGGCGAAGGCGTTGAAGCACTTCTTCAGCGCGACGACGCGCCGCTTGCCGCGGCGCTCGATGCCCTTCCAGACGATGCCGTAGGCGCCGCGGCCCAGGCGGCCGCAGACGTCGATGCGACGCTGCACGCGCCGCTCGACGTGCTCGTTGCCGTCCGTGAGGGACACGCGCTCGGCGGACCGCGTGGGCCAGTCGGCCGTGCGCGCGCTCGACGACACCTCGCTGGGCGTGCGCAGGCCCGGGTTGCGGTAGGGTTGGGCCCACTCGCTCATGGCGGTTTCCGGCTGTTTTCTTTGGATCGGCGGCGTGGCCGGCGCGCGGCGCGTGGCGCGGCGCGACGTCGGGGTCTGCGAGGCGGTCGGGCGCGCCGGGGTGGTGCGGTTGAGGTCCGCGCGGGGTCGCGCGGCGGCGGGATGCTGCTGCAATCCACGGAGACGATGCCCGAGTAGTCGCCTCGGGGACGCGGAGAGCAGGCTCCTGCAACAAAGGTCGCTTGAAGCGGCGCGGCAAACCTGCAACCGTCGATTGGGCTCCGTCTGCGCGATGGGCAGCCCGTACGAGGCCCTACCGGGCAGCGGCGGCCGCCGCTGGGGCCGCATCGCCGCCGCGGTGGTCTCTCTGTGCGCCCTCGCGGCGATCCCGCGGCTCGGCTACGGACCGTCCTTCGCGCAGCTCGCGGAGGCGACGCCGAATCTCCGCGGCGCCGAAGCCCTCGACAAGGCGCCCGCGCGCGGCGGCGGCGACCCGTCGGCCGTGCAGCTGCCGGACCAGCAGTCCCTCGCCAAGGCGCCGGCCCGCGGCGGTTCGGACCCGTCGCAAGTGCAGCTGCCGGATCAGCAGTCGCTCGCCAAGGCGCCCGCGCGCGGCGGTTCTGATCCGTCCGAGGTGCAGCTCCCGGACCAGCAGTCCCTCGCCAAGGCGCCGGCCCGCGGCGGCTCCGACCCGTCGCAAGTGCAGCTCCCGGACCAGTCGATCCCGCTCGAGTCGCTGCGCAAGAGCAAGAAGAAGCACAAGGAGCGCAAGCACTCCGACTCGTCGGCGCTCCTCTCGTACGACTACTCGTACTCCTACGAGCAGGCGATGGCCGAGCCCTTGGACGACGACGACGGCGACGACGACTCCGACGACTCGGACGACGACGACTCCGACGACGACGACTCGGACGATGACGACTCTGACGACGACGACTCGGACGATGACGACGCCGACGACGACGACTCCGACGACTCGGACGACGCCGACGACGACGACGCCGACGACGACGCCGACGACGCCGACGACGACTCCGATGACGACAGCGATGACGACAGCGATGATGACAGCGACGACGACAGCGACGACAGCGACGACGACAGCGATGACGATAGCGACGACTCGGACGACAGCGACGACGACAGCGATGATTCGGACGACAGCGACGACGACAGCGACGACGACAGCGATGACTCGGACGACAGCGACGACGACAGCGACGACGACAGCGATGACGACAGCGACGACGATAGCGACGACTCGGACGACAGCGACGACGACAGCGACGACGACAGCGATGATTCGGACGACAGCGATGACGACAGCGACGACGACAGTGATGACGACGCCGACGACAGCGACGACAGCGACGACGACAGCGACGACGACAGCGACGACGATAGCGATGACTCGGACGACAGCGACGACGACAGCGACGACGACAGCGATGACGACAGCGATGATTCGGACGACAGCGATGACGACAGCGATGATTCGGACGACAGCGACGACGACAGCGATGACGACAGCGACGACGCCGACGACAGCGACGACAGCGACGACGACAGCGACGACGACAGCGATGACGATAGCGACGACTCGGACGACAGCGACGACGACGCCGACGACGACGCCGACGACGACGCCGACGACGACGCCGACGACGACGCTGACGACGACTTCTGGGACTGGTCGACGTCCATGGTGGACGACGTCGCGAGCAGCAAGAAGAAGTCGCACCACAAGTACAGCAGCTCGAGCTCGGACGCGGCGGAGATCGCGCACCCCGCCGAGTGGCCCGGCGCGACCGCCGCGCTCCCTTCGAAGAAGGGCGAGTGAGCGCCGTCCTAAAGACCCCCTTTTCGACCGCATTTAGCGGGCT
The DNA here is from genome assembly GCF_000186865.1 of Aureococcus anophagefferens. Taxonomy (NCBI): domain Eukaryota; class Pelagophyceae; order Pelagomonadales; family Pelagomonadaceae; genus Aureococcus; species Aureococcus anophagefferens. Next base: position 423,924 of record NW_008705581.1, read on the forward strand.
CGCTTGGCCGCGGCGATCTTCGCGTAGAGCGCGTCCGCGGCCGCGTCCGGCGGGAGGGGCGGCGCGTCGGGCAGGGGCATGAGCGACGAGATGCCGTCGGCCTTGGTCACGGGCCCCGCGAGGTCCTCGGGGAGCGCCGCGCGGGACACGTCCGCGCCGAGGCTGCCGTCGGGCAGGACCTCGCGCATGGCCACGACGAGCGTCGCCACGTCCTCGGCCGGGTCCGCGTAGGGGAAGCCGTTGTCCGGCGGCCGCGACGGCGCCGCGGGCGCGTCGTCGGCGACGGCGCCGCCGCCGAAGATCGCCGCGAGGTTCGCCGCGCGCGCGCCGTCCATCTCGCCCGCGGGCCGGCCCGCGACGGCCTCGTAGCCGCCCTCGCCGAGGCCGCCCGGGTCCTTCTCGGCCGGCGCCGCCGCGGCCGCCGCGGCCGCGGCCGGCGCGGCACCGCGGAAGAGGCGCGACACCCACGAGGGCTTCTCCGCGGGGCCGTCGCCGCCGAGGAGCGCCGCGCGGTTCGCGGACCGCGCGTCGTCGCCGGCCGCGGGCGCCGCGCCCTTGATGGCGTCGTAGCCCGCGCGGTCCAGGTCCGCGGGCGACGCCGGCGGCGGGCCGGCGGCGCTGAAGAGCGCGTCGAGGTTCGCGGCGCGCGCGTCGCCGCCCGCGGCGGCGCTGTTGCCCTTGATGGCGTCGTAGCCCGCGGCGTCGAGGTCCGCGGGCGACGCCGCGGGCGCGTGGTTCGGCAGGAAGCGCGCGGAGCTCGGGGACACCGGCGCGAAGAACCGGTCCCAGCGGCACCTGGGCAGCAAAAGAGAGATTCAACGTCGCTTCAACGTGAGTGTTCCGCGTGCGCGCGTTCCGGAAAAAGCATCCACGCTTCGAGACCGTTCCGAGAGATGATCGCTCGTCCAAAGATCAGCCAAAACGAGTGGAAAACGGCCGAGATATGAGCCTTTGAAGTTGGGAATTTCGCTCTCTTGTGCTGCCCTGAGCGGCACGCGTCCAAGAGCCGCGCGCCTTCCGCCGACAGCGCCCCGTCCATGGCGTCGGCCAACAGCTCCGCGGCCGCCGGCGCGAGGAGGATGCCGTTGCGCCAGTAGCCGCCGCAGACCCACAGGTTCGTCCACCGCGTGCGGCCTAAAACCGGCGCGCCGTCGACCGTCGTGGGTCTCAGCCCCGACCAGGCCTCGTCGACCTCGAAGTCGCCGAGCCCGGGGCAGAGCGCCGTCGCCTTCGTGAGGATGGAGAGCAACCCGGAAACGTCGTTGTGCGTCGACGTCGTGTTTTCCACCGTCGCGCCGACGACGACGCGGTCGCCCCGCGGGATGACGTAGCAGTCCGCGCCGTAGACGACGCGCCGCGGCGCCTTCTCCGCGATCGCCGCCGTCGGGGCCTTCAGCGCGACCATCTGCCCCTTCTGGGCGTCGACGGGCACGGGCAACAGGTTGCGCAGCCACGCGCCCGCGGCGACGCAGTACTCGTCGCCCGTGAGCACGTCGCCGCCCGCGAGGCGTACGCCGCCGCATGTGCCGCTCCGCTCCAAGTCCAAACCCTCCACGTCCACGCCCGTGCGCACGTCGACGCCCTCGCGCTCGCAGGTGCGCAGCAGGGCGGCGTGCGCGCGCACGGGGTCGACCCACGTCTCCAGCGGGTACCACCAGCCGCCCAAAGCTTTCGGCCCCAAACTCGGCTCCATGGCCCGGAGCGCGGCGCCCTCGAGCCACTCCGCGGGGCCCGCGGCCTCGACGGGTTTCCACGTCCCCACGGGGTCGTTGACGTCGAGGCACGGGCTCACGAAGCCGCCGACGGCGTGGAGCGGCGGCGGGTCGTCGAGCGTCGCGAGCCACGCGGGCCACGCCTCGCGCGACCGCACGCACAGGTCCAGGAGCGGGCCGCCGGGCAGGCGCTCGGCCTGGGGCGCGAGCATGCCGCCCGCGGCGAGCGTCGCCGCCTGCGCGAGGTCCCGGCTCAGCACGCAGACGGACCGCCCGCGGCGCCGCAGCTCCAGCGCCGTCGACAGGCCCGACATGCCGCCGCCGACGACGACGACGTCGTAGGCCGTCGACGAACGGAGCGACGCGCGCGGCGCGGGGGCGCGCAGGGCCGCCGCGCAGGCCGCGAGCGCGAGCGCGTAGATGGTGGGCATCGTTGCAGTGCGCGGCGCTGGCGGCCGGCCGTCCAAGCGGCTGTGCCTCACCACGGCGGCACCTTCGGCCGCTCAAGGCACATTCCAGGCGCGCGCGCGCGCGAGCCGGTGCCAGGATGCGACCGCTCGGCGCAC
>NW_008705581.1:426251-430066 GCF_000186865.1 Aureococcus anophagefferens
AGCACGCAGACGGACCGCCCGCGGCGCCGCAGCTCCAGCGCCGTCGACAGGCCCGACATGCCGCCGCCGACGACGACGACGTCGTAGGCCGTCGACGAACGGAGCGACGCGCGCGGCGCGGGGGCGCGCAGGGCCGCCGCGCAGGCCGCGAGCGCGAGCGCAGAGATGGTGCGCATCGTTGCAGTGCGCGGCGCTGGCGGCCGGCCAAGCGAGCTGCGCCTTGGCCTTGTGCATCAACACAGCCGCGGCACCATCGGCTTGTTCCCAGCGCGCGCGTTAACGCGCGCGCGCGCGAGCCGGTGCCAGGATGCGATCGCTCGGCGACGGACGCATGGCCCCCTAGGGCGCCCGCGACGACCGGGTCGGCGCCGTGCTCGCCTCCAAAGCGAGAGACCCATCCGTCCGGTGCTTTCGCGACGTCGAGCGCGTACTGCTTCGTCACTGCAGCAGACGCGCTCAGGCCGTTCGGACCGTTGAAGCCGTAGCCCAAGGCGACGGACGCGTGGCCCGCAGCAGACGCGTTCGCGCCGTTCGGACCGTTGAAGCCGTAGCCCGCGGCGTTGGTCACGGCGGCCCCTACGGCGCCGCCGCGCCGCGGCCCGGCCCCGGCGGGCCGGGTGTGGCGGACGACTTCAAGGAACAGCGCGCGAAGGCCAAAAAGAAACAACAGAGAGTCGCGCGAGAGATTAGGAAGAACGAGAGATCCGCCAGGCTTTATTAAGTAACTCACTTGATAAGGTGGTCGTCGCCGCGGCAGCTGTGGCATAAACTGTGGAGAAATAAAGTCCGAGGGACTAAACGAACTAGTCTTTAAAACCCGTGGCTAGGTATCCAAGCGGTCATGGCGTATCCCTTGAGCAGTGCTCGAGCACAGGTGGTCTAGCCGCCAGCGGCTCGCGCGCGCGCCCGCGCTGCGAATGTTGCCGTGAACGACACAAGGTTGAACTTAGCGGCGAGCTCTTCGGCGCGGCGTCGTCGGCCGGCCAGGCATGCGCTGCCGCGCCATGGTCCTGCTGCTCCTGCGACGCGCGCATACGCTCCTCCTCCGACCGCGACCGCAGTGCCGCCTCGCGACGAGACGCTTCGCGGCGCTGCGGCCGCTGCCGCCGTCGCGCTGCGACGACGTGCTCGACTTCTGGTTCGCGGCGCAGACGAAACAGCACTGGTTCGCGTCGACGCCGAGCTTCGACCGCGAGGTCGCCGAGACCTTCGGCGGCGACCTCGCCGGCATCGCCGACGCGGACGCGGCGGCCGTCGCCGCGTGGGCCGGCGGCGGCGACGGCGACGCGGTCCTCGCGCACGTGCTGCTCTGGGACCAGGTGGCGCGCCACGTCGCGCGCGTCGACGCCGACGTCGACCCGGCGGCCTACGGCCCGCTGGCGGTGGCCGCGAGCCGCGCGCTGCTAAACGCGGATGTGGCGGACGCGTGGCCGGCGAGCCGCCAGTCGTTCGCGCTCATGCCGCTGCGCCACACGTTCGACGCGCGCGTGCTCGCGGGCGAGGTCCTGCCGCGGCTGCGCGCCTGGGCGCCCGGCGACGACGCGGGCCTCTGGCGGCGCTTCGAGGCCGCGACGCTCAAGGCGCTGCTGTCCGCGGAGACGGCCGCGGGCGCGCCGCCCGCGCGACCGCCAGCGCCGCCGCGGTCCTGGGGCGCCTTCGCGGGCGTGCTCGAGACGTGCCCCCCGTGCCGCGGCGACGCGGCGCCGGAGGACCGCGCGGGCTTCACGCGGCTGGACGCGGTCAAGGGCGCCAAGGGCTTCCTGACCTCCGCGCTGCGACGCGACGACGCCCCCAAAAAGCTCGTCGTCTCCGTGTCCGGCGGCGTCGACAGCGTCGTGTTGCTCTACGTCGTCGCGCGCGTGCTGGCCGCGCCGGAGTTTTCGAGCGTGGATCTCGTCGCGGTGCACGTCGACTACGGCAACCGCGAAACGAGCGGCCGCGAGGCGACGTTCGTCGAGGCCTACTGCGCGTGGCTCGCAGGGCAGCAAAAGAGAGCGAAATTCCCAACTTCAAAGCCTCCGATCTCGGCCGTTTTCCACTCGTTTTGGCTGATTCTTGGACGAGCGATCATCTCTCGGAACGGTCTCGAAGCGTGGATGCTTTTCCCGGAACGCGCGCGCGCGGAACACTCACGTTGAAGCGACGTTGAATCACCCTTTTGCTGCCCAGGTGGCTCGGCGCGCCGCTCTGGACGCGGAGCGTCCGCGGCTGCCCCCGCGGCTCCGTGGACCGCGCCGCCTACGAGGAGCTCACGCGCGCCGCGCGCTTCGAGACCTACGCCGCCGCCGCGGGCGACGGCGGCGTCGTGCTCCTGGGCCACAACCGCGACGACACTTTGGAAAATCTCTTCTCGAACGTCTGCAAGGGCCGGTCGTACGACGAGCTCCGGGGCATGCGCCGCGAGGGCGCCGAGCGCGGCGTCGCCACGTGGCGGCCGCTCCTGGGCACGGACAAGGCGGCCATCTACGCCGCGGCCGCGGCGCTGGACCTGCCGCACCTCAAGGACTCGACGGATCCCGCGTGCGACCGCGGGAGGCTCCGCGACGACTGGCTCCCGGCGGTGCGCGAGAAGCAGCCGCTGCTGCTGCCCGGGCTGGAGCGCCTCGCGGACCACCTCGCGTTCCTGCGCGAGGCGCAGGCGCGCGAGACCGCGCGCTACTTCGCGGAGCGCGTCGCGTACGCGCGCGACGGCGACGGTTTCGTCGAGTCCGCGGCGCTGCCGCTCGAGGCGTGGATGGCGGACGCGCCGCCGTCGTTCTGGGTCGACGCGTTCCACCGGCTCGCGGCGGCGGAGACTCCCGCGCGGCCGCGGCCGTCGAACAAGGCCCTCGCGAACTTTTGCGACTGGCTCCGGCGCGCGCTGCCGCGGAGGCGGCCGACGACGTGCGAGCTCGGCGCGGCCTTCCGCGCGGCGCTGGAGTTCCACGGCGACGAGGCCCCCGTCCTGACCGTGCGCTACCTAAGAGAGCCCTAAACCGACGACTCGCTCTCGGAGTGGGCCGGCGACTTGGACTGGTCCCGCCTTCGGTGGCCCTTCATGGCCTTGAGGCCGTCCAAGAAGAGCTTGAGCGCGTCCTCGGGCGCGAAGGGGTCGATGCTCACGGACACGCGCCAGACGGCCTCGAGGAAGGAGAAGAACTGGAAGGTGTTGAGCCTGCGCTCGTCGAGCTCCGACGTCATCGTCAGCTTGGACACGGCGAAGGCGAGGTCCAGGTCCGCCGCGTGCACCAGGCCCTCGTTCTCGACGTGCGCGAACGCCTGCACGAAGCGGTCGTGGTCCATGTAGCGCCCCTCGAAGCAGAAGCGCTTGAAAATGTTCTTCAGCTCGCGCATGTGGGGCCGCAGGCAGGCGCAGGTCTCCTTGTTGTAGAGCCGCTCGCGCCGGAAGTCGTCCGGCTCCGCGACCTTGGCGCAGAAGCCGTCTCTTCCGAACGCCGGCGTTACGACGTCGTCGAGGAACTTGGCGACGGCGCCCTCGACGGAGTCGCAGATCTCGCTGTCCCAATACAGCAACACGGCCAGCCGGATGCAGGCCGGGATCATCTCGTGGCGCTCGAGGTACGGCGTCGTCACGCCGCCCGTGTTGAAGTTCGCCGCGACGAAGACCTGGGCAGGAAAAGAGAGATTCAATTTCGCTTCAACATGAGTTTTCCGCGCGCGCGCGTTCCGGAAAAAGCATCCACGCTTCTAGAGCGCTCCGAGAGATGATCGCTCGTCCAAAAATCAGCCGAAACGAGTGGAAAACGGCCGAGATGGAGCCTTTGAAGTTGGGAATTTCGCTCTCTTTTTCTGCCCTGACGAAGACGCGATCCAAC
>NW_008705581.1:430116-434681 GCF_000186865.1 Aureococcus anophagefferens
ATCGTCAGCTTGGACACGGCGAAGGCGAGGTCCAGGTCCGCCGCGTGCACCAGGCCCTCGTTCTCGACGTGCGCGAACGCCTGCACGAAGCGGTCGTGGTCCATGTAGCGCCCCTCGAAGCAGAAGCGCTTGAAGATGTTCTTCAGCTCGCGCATGTGGGGCCGCAGGCAGGCGCAGGTCTCCTTGTTGTAGAGCCGCTCGCGCCGGAAGTCGTCCGGCTCCGCGACCTTGGCGCAGAAGCCGTCTCTTCCGAACGCCGGCGTTACGACGTCGTCGAGGAACTTGGCGACGGCGCCCTCGACGGAGTCGCAGATCTCGCTGTCCCAATACAGCAACACGGCCAGCCGGATGCAGGCCGGGATCATCTCGTGGCGCTCGAGGTACGGCGTCGTCACGCCGCCCGTGTTGAAGTTCGCCGCCACGAAAACTCGATCCAACTCCGCGGGCGACAGGAGCGGCGCGCCGTCCTTCGTCGCGAGGTCGAAGACGCGCGCGTCCTTCCAGATCGTCGCGAAGCCGCTCTGGAAGAGGCGCATGGGGCCCATGGCGCCCGCGTGGTCGTACGTCCGCTTCGCCGAATAGACGCGGAACGCGGCGCGGAGCGCGCGGAAGCCCGGCCGCAGCGCCTCCCTCGCCGCCTCGAGGTTCGCGCCCTGCTTGCGGAAGCACCAGATGCGCATGATGTTCACCTTGTTCACCTCCCAGTCCGCGTTGAAGCATCGATTTAATCTTTTGTCGGAGTCGTAGTAGCCGCCGTCCTCCTGGAGCCGCGGGCTCCACAGGCTCGAGCTCAGGGTCCACTTCATGTTCGACGTGTCGTCCTTGTCCGCCCTCGGCTGCACGGGCCAGTCGAGCTCGAGCACGTTCAGGTCGCCGAAGAGGCGCCGCCTCTGGCCCGGCCGCGGCCGCCGGCCTAAAGGATCGAGCACCTCCGCGGTCGGCGCGCACGCGGCCACGAGCGCCGCGAGCTGGCCGTGGCGCGGGTCCGGCTCCTTGGCCGCGTCGAGGGCCGCGCGCACGTTGCCGACGGTCTCGCCCCTGGCGAAGGCCGACAGCGACGCCGCGCGCGCGTCGCCGACGGCGTCGATCTCCGCCTTTTCCGCGGCGCTCTCCGCCGCGGCCCAGGCCGCGGCGTTCGACGCGACGGGCGGCGGCGCCGGGGCGTCCGCGGGCTCGCGGTCGCGGGGCGGCGGGGGCGCGCCCTCGGGGACGGCGCCGTCGTCCTCGGCGACCGCGGCCATGCCGAGCCCCGGGAACCGCGCGTCGTCGATGGCCGGCAGGCTCAGCTCGGAGACGCCGTCCTCGTTGACGTAGGTCGACGCCGGCGGCCGCCAGTAGACCGTCCTCTGGGGGTCGCTCTCGAGGCGCAGCGTGAAGAAGAAGCGGAGCGGCGCGCCGGGGGGAAGCATGCGCGTGAGGCTCCACTTGATGATGCCCGACGCCATGCGCCGCTGGCGCCGCTTCTTCGCCTCGTGGCTCTCGCCGGCGTAGGCCTTGCCCCGGTTCTCGGAAGCGAGCTCGTCCGGGTCCCAGTCGTCGACGTCGAGGTGCACCTGCACCTGGGCAGGAAAAGAGTGCGAAATTCCCAAATTTGGAGGCTCATATCTCGGTCGTTTTCCACTCGTTTCGGCTAATTTTTGGACGAGCGATCATCTCTCGGAGCGCTCTCGACGCGTGGATGCTGTTTCCGAAACGCGCGCGCGCGGAACACTCACGTTGAAGCGACCTTGAATCACCCTTTTCCTGCCCTGACCTGCACGTGCGACACGGACAGCGGCGTCGACGCCTTGAACGTGTGGGGCTGCCAGCCGTCGCAGAGCCAGCAGACGTTGCGGTTCCGCGTCTTCGTGGACACGCCCTGCTGGGCGAACGTGAAGAAGGAGTCGTAGCCGTCCTCCATGGTCTCGTGGCGGAGGTCCGCGCGGCCGCAGCGCGCGCGCGCGTCGTCGCGGCCCTTGGCCGCGAGCTCCCGGCGGCGCCCCTCGGCGAGGGCGCGCTTCGCGCGCCGCTTCGCCGCGGCCGACGTCTTCGGCTTCTTCTTCTTCTTCGCGGCCGCGTCGCCGGCCGGGGGCTTCGCGTTCGCGCCCAGTAGATTCTTCACGTTGATCGCGCCGCGCGCGTCGGCCTTGACGAGCTTGGGCTTCGCCGGCGGGGCCGCCGGCGCGTGTCCGGCGTCGATTATCGTGAGGTCCGGCGGCGCCCAGCAGCGGCGGTGGCCCGCGACGTCGCCGCCGGCGGCCGTCCAGTGGAGGTAGCCCCGCGGGTCGACGACCGCGTGGTTCCCCTCGAGGTGGAGCCCCAGGAGCGCGTCGTTGGCCCGCAGCGCCAGGGACAGGACCTCGACGTCGCGCCGCGTCAGCCGGTTCGACGCGACGGACACGTGCGCGAGCACCGCGTTCTCGCGGAACGCGGCCGCGAGGAGGTCGACGGCCGGGCCGGGCCCGCCGACGCAGTTCTGGCCGAGCTCGAGGGCCACGAGCGTGTGGGGCTTCGACGGGGGCCGCTCGAAGGCCAGGGGCCGCAGCACGTGGGCCGCGGCCGGCGACGTCACCGCGTTGCCGTCGAGGAACAGGTACGCGAGCGGCGCGACGTCGACCCGGAGCAGCGCGCCGACGGCCCGGCAGCCCCGCTCGCCGATGCCGTTGCGGCCCAGGTCCAGGCGCGTCAGGGAGCTCGCCCCCTCGAAGCCCAGGAGCATGTCGCAGACCTTGACGCAGCCGTCGTCCCTCAGGTCGCAGCCGCGGAGCCGGAGGCTCGCGAGGCGGCGTTGAGCCCGGAGGTCCTCGGCGAGCGCGGGCGCGAGGGCCCGCGCCCCGCGGTTCCGCGACAGGTCCAGATCCACGACGCCCGCCGGGAGCGCGCGCGCGACGAGCGCGACGCCCGCGGGCGAGAGCCGGTTGTTCGACAGGTCCACGGCCGTGAGCGACGACCGCCGCGGGAGCGCGCCCGCGAGCAGGGGCGCGTAGTCGTCGCCCAGGCCCTGGTGGCTCAGGTCCAGGACGGCGTCGTCGCCCGCGCAGGACGCGAGCACGGCCGGCCGCGGCGACAGGGACCGGTGCGACATCGCGTCCTCGACGTCGCGCTTGAACCGGCCCGTCGGCTTCGGTTTCGGCGCGGCTTTCGCGGCGGCGTTCGCGGCCGCGGCCGCGGCGGAGCTCCGGCGCGCCGAGCCCCGCGCGTACTCGACCATGGACGCCTGGCGCTCGAGGGTCGGCCGCCGCGGCGCGGCGGGGTCGACGTCTCTGGGCCGCGGCGCGACGAGCTCGTCCGGCGCGGGCGCCGGCGCGCCGGCCGCGTCGTCGTCCGAGCTGCTGTCGAGGGGCGCGAGCGTCAGCGCGGGCGCCGCCGGGAAGACGTGGGGTTTCGCCGCGGGCGTCTTGACCGTCGCGACGCCCGGCGTGGGTCGTTCCAGCGGCGCCGTCGCGGGCCGCAACAGCGACGGCGCGAAGTGCGTGGGGGCTTCTAAATCGCCCTTCTTTTCGACGGCGCTCGCGATGACCGCCTTCCACGTGCGCCGCCCGGAGGACCGCTTCGGCGCCGCCCCGCGCGAGCTCCGCACGAGCAGGCTCGTCCACTCCGCGGCCGATTTTTTGCACGCGGCTTCGACGGACCGGGGGAAGCCGACGTCGAGGACCGCGCGCGAGCCGCCGGGCGCCGCGTCCGCCGCGGCGAGCTCCGGCCGCGCGACGCGGAAGACCTCGGCGAGGTCGCCGCCGAGCTTCAGCGCCGAGATGAGCGCCGGCGCGTCGCTCTCCAGCGACAGCAGCGTCGACGCGCGCTTGCCGCCGCGGTGCCGCCGGCTCTTCGACGACGGCGGCCGCGGCCGCATGGTCATCGTCGGCGCCGTGCCGGGCCGCGACGACGACATGCTGCGATTATGGGCCGATCATTGCTGGTGTGCGGGTTTGGGAGGATGGGCTGCCCATCGTGCCGGAAGCAACCGCTGCTAGGCTAGGAGAGGTTAACAGCTAGAGGGCCTCCCCCTGTTAGCTTCTGAAGCCTGGTGCCGCACCGTGCTTGCACAGCCCGGCCGCCGGTGGCGGTCGCGGCTAGGCTTGGAGTCCCAGTGCCGCGAGGCCTGGTGCCGCAAACCCCCCGGGTAGGCCCTCTAGCTGTTAACCTCTCCTAGCCTAGCACAGGCAGCCCGTTGCGTGATGGCCGACGACGCCGTCGACGCCGTCCTCCGCGCCGCGCCGACGCGCAGCCTCTACGATGTGCTGGGCGTGCCGGAGGCCGCGACGCACGACGACCTGCGCAAGGCCTACCGGCGCTTGGCCCTCAAGACCCACCCGGACAAGTGCCGCTCGCCGCGCGCGGCCGAGGCCTTCCTCGTCGTGAGCTCCGCCTACGAGGTCCTCGCCGACGCCGCGGCGCGGCGCGGCTACGACGCGGAGCTCCGGCGCCGCGCCCCCCCGGCGCCCGAGCGGACGGCGGGGACGCCCGACCGGAAGACGCGCGAGTCCGAGGTGTCGCGGCTGCGGAGGACCGTGTCCGCGCGGCGCGCCGCGGCCGCGGCCGCGCGGCGCGCCGAGGAGGCCGCGGCCGCGGAGCGGGACCGCGCGGCC
>NW_008705581.1:434759-441042 GCF_000186865.1 Aureococcus anophagefferens
AGAGCTCCGGCGCTCCGGTCGCTCTGGGACGACGAGGAGGCGGCCATGCGCGCGGAGATCGCGACCCTCGAGGCCGCCGCGGCCGCGCGCGCGCGCGCCGCCGCGGCCGCGGCGGCCTTCGAGCGGAGCCACGCCTTCGCCGCCGCGCCGCCGGCGCCCGCGCGGCCCGCGGCGCGGCCCCTCGACGACGGCGTCGGCCGGGGGAGCGCGGCGGCGTCGCTGCCGCGCTACGCGGCCGCGGCGGTGCGCGTCGCGGAGCTGCGGCGGGGGCAGCCCTTCGTCGTCCGCGGCCGGGGCGCGGCGAAGCCGGAGACGTACCACGCCTGGCTCTCGCACGATGCGCTCAAGCTGCAGTGGCGCCAGGGCGGCGGCGGCGCGCCGACGGGCGCGGTGCTCGTGCGGGACCTCGCGACCGTCGAACTGAAGGAGCGCAAGGGCGCGCCCGTGCTCGTGCTCCGGACGCCGGAGCGGCGCCTCGTGTTGGAGTTCCTCGAGGGCGGCGACGTCGGGCCCGACGCGTGGGTGGCGACGCTCGCGCACCTCGCGGGCGGGGGGTCGTAGTATAAGATCGCGGATCTTCACGCGTTCGGATCCAAGTCCGGATCCGAGTCGACCCGCGCGCTTCAAGTGCCGTGATCGTGCCGTCGACTGCAGGGCCGGGCGGCCGATGTGCTGAGTCGTTGGGGCTGCCTCCCGTTCGAACGATGCTGCGCTGTTTCGCCGCCGTCGCCGCCGTCGCGTCGGCGCGGCCGACGAAGCAGCGGCCGCGCGGCAACGCGCCGCCCGTCAAGGCGCCGCCGCTGCCCCGGGCCGCCCCCTGGCCGCGGCCGGCCCGCGGCGACTACCTCGCGGCCTGGTTCAAGCGCAACGGCGGCGCCGTGGCGCCGCGCGACATGTACGCGGCCGACGAGGTCTGCGCGTTGAGCTACGTGCGGTCGGGCAGCCACCTCACGCGCTTCGTGCTGGAGTACCTCACGGGCCGGCCGACGAGCGGCTGCCCCGGCCAGGTCCAGGGCCGCGACGCGGACCCGCCCATCTACCGCATGAGCGGCCAGGCGAGCGGCGCGGCCTTCGACGCCCTGCGCCACGTCGACGGCGCCAAGCGGCCCGCCGCGATGAAGTTCCACTGCCCGGAACTCGGCTCCTCGTGCCACAAACCGTGTACGCCGAACATCCGAAAATGCGCGGCGCTCCTCTTCGTCGCGCGCGACCCGCTGGACGTCGTCTGCGACGACACGCAGACCAAGTGGTTCTCCGCGGACCGCGTCGCGAGCAACGTGCGCTGGTGGACGGAGAATTTCGCCTTCTTTTCGGCGTTCCGCGGCCGGAAGCTGCTGGCGCAGTACGAGCGCGCGCTCGACGACGGCCCGGCCCTCGTCGGCGAGCTCGCGGCGTTCCTCGACGGCGGCGGGCGCGTCGTGCTCCCGGAGAAGCGCGAAGCCATGGAAGCGAACTACTACAACCTCAGCGCGGCCATGGAGGCGTTCCTCCACGGGCCGGGCAGGCACCCCTACTCGGGCAAGCCGTCGACGGTCGGCCGGCCCCTCTACGAGCGGTTCCTGCGCTGCGCCAAGGACCGCCAGGACAGCGCGGCGCGGAGCCTCGCGCTCGAGCTCGCCCGGGGCGACGGCCTCACGGAGCTCTGGGCGTCGCTCTACGCGAACCGCACGGCGCGCCTCGGCGCCGTCTTCGCGCGGAACGGCCTCGGGGGGTGGCTCGACGCCGCCGTCGAGGCCGCGCGGCGCGGCGGGGCATAGGCCCGGTAGTAATACGATCGATGGGCGTTTAGGCGTAGTCCGACGCGGTCTCGACGGCCGGGGCCTTCGGCGGCTTCGGCGGCTTCGGCGCCTTGTCCGCCTTGGGCGGCGGCGGCGGCGCCTTGGGCTTCTTCGCCTTGGCGCCCTTGCCGTCGGCCTTGGACGCGCGCCCCCCCTTGCCGCGCGCGTCGCCGCGGCCCCCGCCCCGGCCGTCGCCGCCGCCGCGGTTCTCGCGGCCCTTGCCCCGGCCGTCGCCCTTGCCCTTGCCGTCGCCTTTGCCCCGGCCCTTGCCCCGGGCCGCCGCGCGGGCGCCCGGCGCGGGCTGCGGCGCGTGCGGCCGCACGAGCGCGCGCTGCTCGCACCCGAGGACCGCCGCGGCGCACTTGACGGCGTCGAGCAGGAGCGGCGGCAGGCGCGCGCGGCGCACGGTCAGCAGGAGGGCCCGCCGCAGCCGGAGACGCAGCGCCAGCACGCCGTCGAGGGCCGCCGGGTCCACCGCGTAGCGGAGCCAGCCGTCGACGCAGACCGTGGCGTCGTTGCGCCGGACGTCCGAGTGGCACAGCAAAACCAGCGCGAGCGTCGCGCAGGGCTGGGCCGTCGCCAGCTTCAGACCCGTGCGGAACTGGGCGTCGCTCTCCAAGAGCGCCGCGAAGCAGAGCAGCTGGGGCTGGTCGGCGTCGTTCCGCGCCTTCGTCGAGAACCTGTGTGGAATTCAAACAGTGAGCTGAGTTATCCCAACCAAACTTCAGAACTCTCTATCTCGGCCAATTCGAAGTCGATTCGGCTGATTTTTGGACGAATCGATCGCTCTCGTCGAGTTCTCGAAGCACAGCCAAAGATCTTGCGTCGAAACGGTCGCATACGCCCACATTGAAGTCGGGTTGAAGATTTGATTTCCACACCGTCGAGAACGGCGACTCGCGGTCGCCCGCGAGCGACGCGTTGTGCACGCGGCACTTGGCGCCGCAGCGCGTGCCGTACTGCGACTCGCCCGGCAGGCGCGCCGCGACGTTCGGGTAGAGCGCGAGGCAGGCCAGCGCGTCGAAGGCCTCGTCCATCACGCCGTGGTCCGAGGCCGGGTCGCATCGGGGCACGTCGCGGTCCAACTGGCGCGCCGCGTTGACGACGATGGACAGCGTCGCGTAGGATAGGGACTTGCTCCGGCAGTAGCCGTACGCCGCGCCCGTGCCGCGCTGCTGCGCGTCGCGGAACCCCTCCGCGGCGCCCCGCAACGCCTTCACGTCCGACAGCGAGTCGCCGCCGAACTCGCGCCGGCTCCGACTCCGGCCGTCGCCGCCCGCGGCGGCGACGAAGGGGTCCTTGGCGTCGAGCGTGCAGAGCATGCGGAAGGCCTCGGGCGCCGCACCCTGGCAGAGGAGCCGCGCGTACGCCGCCGCCAAAGCGAGCCGCGGCGCGAGCGGCTGCGTCGCGAGCGCGGCCCCGAGCGGCGTCACGGACTCGTCGTCGCTGAAGAGCGCCCCCAGGGCGATCAGGGACTGGACGGCCACGTCGACGGACTTCTCCCGCGGCGCGTTGAGCGCGCGGCCGAGGAAGTCGCGCGCCGTCCACGCCTGGGCCGACCCCGCGCGCGGCGTGATCCGCAGCGCGGTCGCGTGGAGGCAGAGCCCCTCCAAGTTCGCGCGTAACAACTCCGACAGGCGCTGGGGCTCCATGTGGTCGTGGCGCCGCTTCGTGTAGAGGCGGAAGCAGACGCCCGGCCGCGTCCGGCCCGCTCTCCCCTTGCGCTGGCGCGCGGACGCCTGGCTCACGTAGTTCGACCGGAGCACGGACGCCCCGAGGTGGTCGTCGAACTTGACGGTCTTCTCCAAACCGCCGTCGATGACGAAGGACACGTCGGGGATCGTGATGGACGTCTCCGCGACGTTCGTCGCGATCACGACCTTCCACCTGTCCGGCGGCGGCGCCTTGAACGCGTCCTTCTGCTTCGACGACTCGATGGACCCGTGGAGGGGCACGACCCAGAGCACATGTTTCAGGTCGTCGTCGGCCTCGATGGCCGTCGCGATGGACTCGATGTCGGCCCAGCCCGCGACGAAGACCAACACCGCGCCGCGCTCGTACGAGCTGCGGACGACGTAGTTGAGCAGCGCGCAGACGAGCAGCTCGTCCAGGGTCTGCTCCGCGACGCGCCGCTGGTAGACGCGCACGAGCGCGTCGCCCTCGCCGTCGGCCGACGACGCCTGGGACGCCGCGAACGCCGCGGGCGCGTTCCGGGGGTCGTCGTCGTCGCGAGAAACCGGGCATAGATGCAGGCTGCCCACGCCGAGCTCGAACTCGTCCTCGCGGTGGTAGATCACGTCCGCCAGCACCGCCGCGTCGTCGTCGCCGCCGCCGGGGGACGCCGGCTCCTCCATCTCCCCCAAGCACTCGGCCATGTGGTCGCCCAATTCCTCGGGGCTCTGGAACGTGCTCTTCCCGCAGAGCGCGCAGCGCAACCCGAGATCCAACGCCTTGCCCGCGGCGACGACCTTGGCCTTGGCGTCGGCGTCCAGGCCGTCGAAGGCGTCCGCGCGCGGCGCCTCCTTGGGGAGCGTGACGTATTTCGTCTGCTTGAGCACGTCCTCGAGGAAGAACGTGGACACGGGGAAGTTGGACCCGCCGATGGAGATGCGCGGGCAGCCCCCGAAGTACTCCGTGAGCTTGTCCGCGGCGAGCGTCGCCGACATGAGGACGAGGCGCAGCCGGGGGAGCGTGTCGTGGTTCGCGCGCCGCGCCACCAACTCCCGCAGCGCGACCAATAAGAACTCCGTGTCCCGGTCCTCCTCGTGGACCTCATCCAGAATAAAGTGCGTGTAGGCCACGAGGTCCGGGTCCGACCCGAGCTTCCGCAGGAGGACGCCCGGCGTCGCGAAGCATAGCCTCGTCGCGTCCGAGAAGCTCGACTCGAAGCGGACGTGGAAGCCCACCTCCCTGCCGAGCTGCGACCCGCGCTCGCTCGCGACGCGCTCGGCGACGGCCATGGCCGAGATGCGCCGGGGCTGGGAGCAGGCGATGCGCGCCTCCGGGTCGCCGTCCAACACGAACTGCGGCACCTGCGTCGACTTGCCGCAGCCCGTCTCGCCGGCGACGAGCACGACGTCGTGCGCCGCCACCAGAGCGGCGACGCGGTCGCGGTACTCCCAGGCGGGGAGCTTCATGCGCGCGGCGAGCATGGCCGGCGGGATCTTCGGCGGCGGCGCCGGGGCCTTCGCGGCCGCGGCGCGCGCGCGGTTCCGCGCGTTGCGCACGCCGCCGAGCGCCGCCGCGGAGCCGGGCTCGGGCGACGCCTGGGCGTCGGCGACGTGGCCGCGCCGCGCGGCGTCGCGCTCCGCCGGCTGCGCGGGGTAGGCCGCGAAGTGCGCCGCGAGCGCGGCGGCCGAGCCCGGCGCGAGGCTCGCGACGGGCGCGTCGCCGTCCAAGGCGACGACGTGCTGCGGCTTCTTGACCGTGAGGAAGCGCTCGTCGCCCTTGCCCTGGGACTTGGTCGCGAGGCCGAGCTTCGGCGCGTGCGCGTGGACGAAGCGCCGCTCCTCGGAGCTCAGCGTCGGCGGGAAGGCCAGCGTCAGCTCCGACGACTCGCAGAACCGCGACAGCTGGCGCTCGATGTTGATGCGCCAGGCCTCCTTGCCGGGGGTGAAGCCCGGTTGGCGCGCTTCACGCGCGGGACGCGGCGGCATGCTGCGCTGCGCGTCCGACGCGGCTGCGATGCGCTGCGCACCCGCGCGCGCGTCGAGGCGCCTGCTGCGATGCGCTGCGACGCTGCGGTAGAAGTTCGTCGAGACGGTCGCGGCGGTCGCGGCGACGCGCCCCGGCGCGTTGACGCTGCTGCGAGGCGCTGCGCACGACGCTGCTGATGGCGCTCCACACGGTCGCGACGTCGCGGCCCCCCATCAAACCCCGCCGCCGGCTCAGGGCCGCCTCCCGACGCCGTCGGCCCGCCGCGCCGTCGCCGCCGCGTCGTTACGCGAAGCGGCGCTCACTCGTCGCCCCCGAACCCGTTGGTCTCCTCCTCCTCGAGGCCGTCCTCGAAGTTGTTCTTGAGGTGGCGGCGGCCCTTGACCTGGGGCTTGTACTTGTCCTTCCAGGAGCTGTAGTCGATCTCGTTGGACCGCTGGGGGAAGCCGGCCTCCTCGAGGGCCTTCTTGACGCCCTGCTTCCACTCCCAGGTCTCGAACTTCTCGCAGTACTTCTCCGTCTCCCGCGCGGCCTGGTCCATCTCCTCCTTGGTCAGGAACGGGCGCCCGAGCGCGGCCTCGAGCACGTCCTTGCGGTTCCGGAGCGTGTCGCCGGCGAAGGACAGGCTGTCGCCGTCCTGCTCGATGGCGGCGAAGACGATCTCCTCGTCGTTCTTCAGCGCCTCGGACGCGACGTTGAGCGCGTGGCCGTCGCTCTTCACGGCCGCGAGGACGATGCGCCGGTTGCTGCGCATCTCCTCGGCGGCCGTCGCGAGGTAGAGGCCGTTCTCCTTCACCTTCTCCAGGCAGAGGTGCTTGTCCGTCTTCCAGGAGTCGTCCTGGCGCCAGGAG
>NW_008705581.1:441216-449842 GCF_000186865.1 Aureococcus anophagefferens
CTCGGCGGGCTCCCTCTTCCGATGTTTCACGGCAAGGGGATCTTCAAGCTCCCCTTGTTTACGGAAAGAAGATGTCGGTGAACTTCAAATTATTCTTCTCATTCGGCGTCGTCGTCGTACATGCTGCCGCCGAAGTACTGGTTGTAGCCCGTCTGGTGCGTGCGGTAGATGCGCTGGCCGCCCCAGACGATGGGGTGCGACTTCGCGGAGAAGCCCGTGAGGAGCAGGTCCCGGATGGCCCACTCGTAGACGACGACGTGGAACATCTCGGCGAGGAAGAAGTCCAGAATCCCCGCCGCGAAGGACAGCGCCGCGTCGCCCGTCGCGCCGCAGTACGCGGCGACGTTGACGCACCCGCAGATGAGGACGATGACGAGGAGCTGGCAGACCTGGTACGTGTTGACGAGCCTCGGGTAGTCGGCGAAGAGCTTGTCGTCGGCGACGATCATCTCCGCGTCGGACGTGATGCGCTGCATGGACACGACGCCGGTGAGGATGAGGATCGCGAGCGCGAGGAGCGTGAACTGCTCCGCGGCGAAGAGGAGCCGCGCGCGCGACCGCGGCGCGTCCGCGACGGTCCGCGCGACGACGGCCGCGGGGCACGGCGGGTCGCCGGCGCCCCCGACGACGGCGCCGCCGTCGTCGTCGTCGAAGACCGCGCCGAAGGACGTGTAGCGCGGGCCGACGCCGAAGCCGACGTCGAGGTTCACGAGGAAGAGCAGCGCGGTCGCGTTCAGCAGGATGTTCAACGGCCCGTCGGACGTGCCGATGATCTGCACCGACTGCTCTACCGTGACGACGAGGAGCAGGATGCGCATGTGGTAGACCGCGTAGGCCAGGAACAGGCTCAGCGCCGTGCGCCAGCCGCCCGACGGCGCGCGGCGCGGCCCGTTCTCGACGAGCTTGGTCATGAGCAGGCAGTGGGACACGACCAGATTCTGCAGCGACCCCTGCGCGCCCGTGATGACCGTGAAGACCGTCGCTAAGAGCGTCAGGAACACGAAGACGGGCACCCCGAAGTGGCTCGGCTCGTTGTGCTGGACCTTGGACGTCATCGACGGCGTGCTCATGCCCGCGGGGTAGAGGTAGTTGACGTAGGCGTCGTCGTCGAGATACGTCCAGTCCACAGCCGCGGCCTGCGTGATCCAGACCGCGCAGAGCGCCGCCACGGAGAGGACGAGCATGCCTAAACTGATCGCGACGCCCGCGGCGACGCCGAGGTCGAGCGGGCCGCCGCTGTTGCGCACGAGGAGGTAGACGACGCGCGTGTGGAACGTGTTCTGCACGCGGTCCTCGAGCGACGCCGCGAGCGCGTCGATCCGCGCCGCGCGCCGCGCCGCGGCGGCGTCGGCCGGCGCGTCGCGCGCGGGCGCCTCCTCCTTCTCCTCGTCGGCGTCGAGCGCCTTCTCGTCCGGCGCCTCGCGCTCGCGCCGCTTCCGCGTCGCGCGGCGGGACCGCTTCCCCGCGACGCGCCGCGCCTGGGCGTAGACGACGTGCTCGGGCGGCGTGTGGGGCGGCGCGAGCTCGACCTGCTGCCCCTGCGCGCAGCCCGCATCGCCGCAGCAGTCGGCCACCAGCATGACGATCAGTGAGCACCGGCCACCCCCATGCTTCTTCAGATTATTAACTGCTGGCTAGGTTTACCTCACGAAGTCGTCAACATCCGAAGGCACGCTCGTGCACGCTGGCTGCCCACGATCGCCTCTTGGACCAGCCCGCGTGCACCGAGTCGTCTGGCAGCCCCATCCGATCGTGCACCGAGTCGTCTGGCAGCCCCGGCGTTCGTTAACGACGTGAGCTTCCTCGCAGTCGGACCGGACCTAAAACCATGGGCGAGGACGCCATGAGCGACGCGCTCCTCGATGCCGACGCGCTCGAGGCGGCGGCGCCGGGCGCGACGAAGCTCGGCGTCACGCCGGCGACCTGGCTCGCCGTCGTCGGCCTCTTCCTCGTCGCGGGCGTCTTCGAGATCGGCGGCGGCTGGCTCGTGTGGCGGTGGCGGCGCGAGGGCAAGTCCTGGCTCTGGGGCCTCGGCGGCGCGGTCGCGCTCGTCGTCTACGGGTTGATTCCCACGTTCCAGCCGCCGGCCGCGGGCGAGTTCGGCCGAGTCTACGCAGCCTATGGGTGCTACTTCATCGTGCTGTCGCTCGGCTGGGCCTGGGCGCTCGAGGGCCAGAAGCCGGACGCGGGCGACGCGCTCGGCGCGGCCGCGGCCGCGGTCGGCGCGGCGCTCGTCACGTTCTGGCCGCGGGGATAAAAAGCGGACTCGTGCGGACGAGAGCAGAAAAGCCTAGGGCGGGAAGACGCGCGCGAAGAGCGCGCCCGGGTCCCCGCGGCGCTTCGCGGGGTCGGCCGCGGCGAAGAAGTCGCGGACGACGCGCCGCTTGAGCTCGAAGTCGCCGCGGTCCGCCGGCGTGAGGCGCGGCCCCGCGTTGAACTCGACGACCTTCGGCGACCCCGCGAGGAGCAGGTCCGCGCCGAGGAGCCGCGCCGCGGGGCCGCCGCCCGCGCAGAGCCCCGGCGCGGCGGCGGCGACGACGCGGCCGAGCACGGCCCCGATGGCTCCGGCGACGGCGGCGGGGTCGGCGCCGCCGAGGTCGTCGATATCGAGGTCCGCCTGTGTGGAAATCAACCGCTGGTTTGGGGGGTCCCCACCAAACTTCAGAACTCTCTATCTCGATCAAATCGAAGTCGATTCGGCTGATCTTTGGACGAATCGATTGCTCTCGTTGAGTTCTCGAAGCACGGCAGAACAGCTCGTGTCGAAACCGTCGCATACGCGCACATTGAAGTCGGGTTGAAGATTTGATGTCCACGCAGAGGTCCGCGAGGCGGAGCGGGAGGTCCGGCGAGCCGCGGTTCGTCGTCGCCGCCGCGGCGGCGTCGCCGCCGTAGAGGCACTTGAGCTCGCGGTGGAGGCCCGCGACGACGCCGCCGGCGCCGTCGCAGGCGAGGCGCACGAACGCGCGCACGCTGAACGCGCGGCCGCGGACGCGCGTCGCGTCGCGCTCGAAGACCTGGGCGACCTCGAAGCCCCGGGCTTTCGCGCCGAGCACCCAGTCGAGGTTTTCGCCGAAGGCGAGGCCGGCCTTGCCGTGGACCGTGCCGTTCTTGACGACGTAGGCGCGGCCCGGCGCGTGGTCCGCGCGGAGGAGCTCGACGTCGGAAGGGTCCGACAGGTCGTACGTCGCGGGCGCGAGCGCCGACGCCGCGTCGCGCCCGTAGTAGGCCGCGAGCCTGCGCCAGAGCGTGACCTTGTTCGTCAGCAGGCCCGTCGGGTCCGCGATGGGGTGCACGGCCGGCGCGCTGGTGCTCGTCGGCCGGGCCAGGTTGTCCAGCGCGGCGCGCGTGCGCGACGCGCGGCGCGGCCCGCGGCGGCCGCGGGCGGGTGGGTCGTTCGCCCGGGCGGCGAGGAGCACCAGGGCGCGCGGCAGCCAGCGCATTGCCAGGCGCCAGGCCGGCTTAAAGGCTGCCCATGCCGCCTGAAAAAGTGCACTTGAAGTACTATTGAATAGAACCTAAATTATTGTCGCCGCGCAAAAAAAGGGCAGCTATGGCTGATGTGCTCCTCTCGCTGTGCGTCGACGCTGCATGCGGCTGGGCTTGTAAGACGACCGCTGCAAAGGCGGCGTCGCTGAACGGCGTGACCGGCGACCACGCAGAAAAGGCGAAGAAGCTCCTGACGGAGTCGCCCATCCAATGCAGCGTCGAGCCCAGCCCGAAGCAGCAGCAGATGGTCGAGCGCGAGAGCAAGGCGACGCTGGCGAAGACGGATAACATCGACAAGTGCCCGAAGATGCACTGGGACGCCAAGGAGACGATCACGGTGACGCCCGCGGCGGGCGCGTCGGCGGCGTGGATCGAGCAGCGGACCGGCAAAGGCACGACGCTCTTCGGCTTCAAGGACTACAAGACCGACGCGCCGGCGGAGGAGGCCGACGGCATGGTGAACGTGTCCATGGACGACGGGGCCGCCTTCACGGCGCCGCACGTCATGCCCATGGTCTGCTGCATCTACCACCAGAACTACTCCGTCGCCGCGTACGCGCGCTACGACGACGACAAGCTGACCTACGTGTCCTACATGCGCTACGGGTCCGACGCCTGGGCCGCGCCGTGCTTCAGCAGGAAGGGCGGCGAGGCCACGTCGAGCTAGGCGCGCGTAATCTCCGAAACGGCCTCTTGTTGCTGTGCAACGTTAGCCTGACGGGGCAGCCGACGATGATGGAATCTCAGAGCTTGTGATGGCGCGATTGTAGCACCCCCAATCCATTCGAGAAGGGTTCTCTATGGGTCGCGCCGCGGCCCTGGTCGCGCTCCTCCTGGTCCGCGGCACCGAGCCCGCGGCGCGCTTCGAGCGGCTGCACCGCGGCCCGCGCCACGCCGAGGTCTACGCCGACTTCGCCGCCGCGCGCGCGGCGTGCGACGCCGAGGGCCGCTGGGCGGCCGCGGCGCCGCCGCCCGCGGCCGGCGCGGCGGACGTGACGTACCAGTTCCACGGCAACACGAGCGACTGGGTCCGCTGCGCGGCGCCGACGCGGCGGCCGCCCGTCGCGGCGTGGGCGGCGAACGCGACGGGCTGCGGGGCCCAGTCGCGGCGGCGCTGGGCCGGCGTCGGCACGCCGGTCTTCCGCTGCGCGTCGAAGCGCTACGCGCCCAGCGTCGTCGACCCGGCGGAGGACGAGCGCGGCCCGGGCCGCGGCCGCTGGGCGCCGCCGGTTCGCCGCGACTGCGAGGTCGCGACGGCGGGCGGGACCTGGGCCTTCGTCCGCCTCGGGCCCTTCGTCGGCGCCGGAAACTACGACTGGCACTCGGTCATGCTGGGCCGCGTCGGCCCCGCGCGCGGCGAGCCGCCCTGGGCCGTCGACGCGTGGTCCGTCGCGCCGACGGACGAGGCCGGCGCGAGCCTCTCCTTCCCGCCCGTCCACCTGCACCACGCGCACCTCCGCTGGCGGCCCCTCGACGGCTGCGACGACGACGCGCGCGGCGGCGCGGAGGGCGAGGGCGCGCTCGTCTTCGAGGCGCACGCGGACAGCAACTGCGCCGCCGCGGACGGCGGCCCGCGGTGCTTCCTGCGCGCCCTGCCGGCGGGGGCGGCCATCGACGTCGCCAAGGCGCTGACCTTCGACGCGCAGTTCAACGACGTCCGGTCGAGGGACGCGGCCGCCAGCGTCCTGTGGCCGTGACGATTTTCGAGAGATTTCGGCTGGGGAAACGATGAAAAGTCGTTACCGACACATTTGGCAGGCGGCCGCGCCGTTCTACGCGGAGTTCGCGCTCCGGCGCGCGCCGCGCGGCGCCCCTACTCGGCCCGCGGCGCTCGTGACCGCGGGCAACGACGCGCCCGGGACCGAGGACCCCCTCGGCGCGCTGCACCTGACGCTGGCCCGGGGCCTGCGGCGGCCCGCGGTCTACGCGTTCGGCGCGGCGGCGCCCGCGGCCGCGTTCCGCGGCGGCGCGACCGCCGCCGAGGTCTTGGACGTGTCCGTCCACACGCACCAGCGCTACTCCCACAGCGTCTACGTCCTCGCCGCGGCGCTCGAGTCGCTCGACCTGCCGCCGCAACGGGCGCCCTACGAGGGCGCGGAGCTCGACCGCGACGCGCTGGAGAAACTAGCGGCGCGGCTCCGCGCGCACCCGGCGCTCAAATACGCGTCCGACGGGCCGGGCCTCGAGTTCGTCGAGGCGGGCGGCGGGAGCCGCGCGGGGCTCTACGACCGCCGGCCGGCGCTCGAGCCGCGGTCGCCGGCGCCGTGGACCTGGGCTGCGGGCGACCGCGTCGCCGTCGTCTTCCTCGACAGCTACGGCGCCGCGTCGAGGCTCGCGCGCGGCGCGACGAACCTCTTCGCCGCGACCATGGGCGGCGCCGACGACGGCAAAGCGCCGGCGCCCCGGCGGCCGACGGCCTCGGCCTGGGACGCGCCGCGCGACCCCCAGCACTACATCGCGCGGTTCACCGTCGCCGCGGTCCGCGGCTCGACCGCGCGGGCGCCCCTCGCGTGCTGCTGCGCGGGCATCGACACGCTCGTGCGGCTCGACGCCGCGACGGAGGCCGACATGGCTGCGATGCGCTTCTACCGCGGCAGCCTGTCGAACGCGAGCCAGGCGCGCGCGCGCGCGGCGGAAACGCCGACGGCCGCGGCCGCGCGGACCGCGCGCGCGTGCGAGGGCGCCGCCTGCGTCGACTACGCCCTCGACGTCGCCTTCCTGCGGCTCCCGACGGACCGCGCGGGCGTCGAGCTCTGGCGGAACCGCCAGGGCGACTGCGCCTACACGGCGAACTGCGGCTAATCCGGACACTCGTTAGGCGAGCCCCGCGCGGTCGTCGCCGCCGCGCCTCGGCGGCGCGATGCGGAGGAAGCGGCGGTAGACGATCGCGTCCGCGAGCTCGAGGCCGCCGGAGTCCTCGGCGTAGGCGAGGATGAGCGCCTGGCCCGCCGCGAGGAGCGGCTCGAAGGCGAGCGCGGCGACCGCGTAGCCGACGGCGAAGGGCGCGAGGGGCACCGCGCCGCCGCCGTCCGCCGCGGCCGCGGCGAGCGCGGCGAAGGCCGCGAGCGCGGCACGCGCCGCGCCGCAGCAGCGCGCGACGCCGTCGCCGTCGAGGAGGGGGCCGACGCCCGCGTCGTCGACGAGGCCCCGCGCGTCGGCGGCCGACGCCGCGAAGCCCCGGCCGCGCGTCGCCGCGACCGCGACGGCGACCTCGCGCGGCCACGCCGGCTTCGCGAGCCAGGGCAGGGCGCCGCGCAGGCCGTCGGCGAGGGGACAGACGAGCGCCGCGCGGCAGACCGTGCCGAGCGCCGCGGACGCGGCCGCGGCCGCGAGCCGCCGCGCGGCGGCCGGGTCGCCGGGCGCCGCGCGGAGCGGCGCCGCGGGCGCCCGGGCGACGTCGGCGAGCTGCTCAAAATCCAAGCTCGCGAGGTCGGCGTCGTCGGCGTCGTCGTCCTCGTCGCCGCGCGCGGCGACGTCCGCGAGCGTCACCGACGTCGCCGCGACGTCCAAATGCGCGGCCACGTTGCCGCTCACGACGAAGCGCGCGAGGAGCCGCAGCGTCGACGCCGTCCAGTAGAGGTGGCACCACCACAGGAGGCGGAAGGCGCCCAGGCCGAACGCGCGGCCCGGCGGCGCGGCCGCGGCCGCCGCGGCCGCGGCGCCGTCGACGAAGCGCCACGCGGCCGCGTGCGCGACCTGGAGCGCGACGAGCGCGGCGCAGAAGCGGTGCGTCGGCGCGAGGGCCGGCGCGTTGGCGAGGACGTCCCAGGCGACGCGCGCGACGGCGCCGACGTAGGGCCCGTCGCCGCGGACGGCGCCGGCGGCCGCGCCATGCGCGGCCGCGGCCGCCGCGAGCGCGGCCGCGGCCGCGAGCGGCGCGCCGCCGCCGCCGCGCGCCGCGACGACGACGGCGAGGGCCCCGAGCGTCGCGGCGGCCGCCGGGTGCGCCGCGAGGATCGCGTGGGGCTCGCGGCCGTCGCGCGCGTCCGCGGCGACGGCGCCGGCGGCCGCGAGCGCCGCGGCGGCCGCGAGGGCCGTCGACGCGCAGCTCGCGGCGACGCCGCCGGGCGGCGCCGACGCCGCGAGCGCCGCGGCGCCGCACGCCGCGGCGGCGCACTGCGCGGCGAACGCGCACGCGCAGCCGACGTCGCGCGGCCGACCGTCGGGCTCGCGCGCGGGCGCCGCGCGGCGCGCCGCGGCGTCGCTGCCCAGGCGCGCCATGGCCCGGCTCTCGAAGAGCAGCGACGCCTGCGGGCCGTCGTCGCCCTCGCCGTCGCTCGCGTCGGCGCCCGTCTCGTCGACGCGCACGGACGCGAGGCGCTCGATGGCGCCGGCCTCGCGCAGCGCGCTGACCTCGAGGTCCAGCCCGCCGTCGCTGCCGAAGATGGACTCGCAGAGCGCGCCGTCGGACGGCGCGCGCTTCATCGCTTCGACGCGACGGCAAAGGGAGGGCTACCCGCCGACCATCATCATCATGTGACCGCGCTCACGTTAACCGTCAACGTTGAGGCCTGCCTTGCATGCCGCACACGCCGGGCACTCTCGTCGGGCAGCCCGCGCGCCGGACGCCGGCCGCGCCTCCTCCGCGCAGCGCCCCGCGCCCGGGCCCCTGCCCGCGCGCCTTCGGCCGCCGACGACCGCCGCCGGGCTGCATGCGTGGGCCATGAGCTCCGTCGAAAACGCGCCGCGGCCGCTCGGCTACCGCGGCCACAGCCCCCCGGCGGTGCGCGCCCTCCCGCAGCGCCTCGCGCGGGTCCCACGCCCGCTCCCCGCAGGTGGCGATCTATTCGACGGCGCGCGAGTTCCTCGATTCCTGCAAGTCCGGCTCGCCGCCGGACCGCGACGGCGCCGGCGCCGGCGCCGCGGCCGCGACGCCGACGCCGACGCAGCCGCCGCGGTCCGGCGGCGGCCGCGGCGGCGGCTCGCGGCGCGCGCCCCCGCGGCGCACGGTGCCGGCCAAGGGCGGAAACGACGCCAAGCCCTCCTACGAGGACGTCTACGGCGGCGGCGCCGCCGCGCCCGCGCCCCCCCGGGGCTCGTCCGGCGGCGGCGGCCCGGGCGGCTCGCGCGGCGGCGGCCGCGGCGAGGGCGGCGGCCGGCGCGTCACGGAGCGGGGCACGCCCCGCCGCGGGCCGCC
>NW_008705581.1:450188-506093 GCF_000186865.1 Aureococcus anophagefferens
CGACGGCGGCGCGCCCCCGAGCCGCGAGGCGGCGGCGCCCGCCGAGACGCCCGCGCCGGCGCCGCCGCGCGCGGACGCGGACGGCGCCGACGACGACGCGGGCTTTGTCGTCCGCGACGAGTCCAAGGCCGCGAAGAACGACGCCATCCTCGCGCAGGCGCTCGCCGAGGCCGGCGGGCGGCGCCAGGCGCGGAGCGCGCGCCACGGCGGCGGCGCGCCCCAGCTCTTCCAGTTCCCGCTCTGGGCGCCGCAGGGGGCCGGCGGCGGCGACGCGCGCGCGCCGCCGGACTGGGCGCAGCAGGCGCCGCGGGCCGGCGGCGAGGACCCGCCGGCGATGCCGGACTGGGCCAAGGCGTCGCTCGCGCGCGGCGCGACGATCTTCTTCCCCGACGGCGCGCCCGGCGACGCGTCCGCGCCTAAAGACGCGCTCAAGGCGCCGCGGCCCTACGAGTTCCCGCTCTGGAAGAAGCCGGCGCAACCGGACGACGCGCCCACCGTGGCGACGGGCGGCCTGAGCACGGGGGGGACGGTGGCGACGGGCGGCCTGAGCACGGGGGGCGCGCCGCCCGGTGACGAGTTGGCCGCCGCGGAGGTCGCCGACGACTGCTCCGTGGGCTCCGAGCGCAGCGCGGCGCTCTCCGAGGCCGGCTCCGTGTCCACGGTCGCGACGGCGTTGCCCGTGGCGCCCATCGCCGTCGACCTCGCGACGTCCGGCACCTACCGGCCCGAGCCCGCGGCCGACGACGCGCGCGCGACCGCCGCGGTGTCGCCCGACCGCGACGCGGACTCCGTGCGCACCTTCGACTCGCCGGCCGTGCTCCGGGGCCCGGCGCCGTCGGCGAGCCCGCAGCACCGCGCACCGGACGCGGACGCGCCCCCGCGGCCCGCCGTCGCGAGGCAACTCTCCGCGAGCCTCCCCGCGCGGCCGCGGAGCCTCCACCCGTCCGTGGCCCTGAACGCGCCGCGGAAGGAGCGCAAGGCCGGCGCCTGGGACCAGGCGACGCCGCGGCCGCCGCCCGAGGCCGTGGCTACGCCCCAGCCCATGCACTGGCGCCGCGGCGAGCAGCTGGGCGAGGGCACCTTCGGGAAGGTCTATCTGGCGCTCAACGAGCGGAACGGCGAGCTCTTCGCGTGCAAGCGCATCGGCCTCGCGCCGGACGCGGGCGCGGCGGAGCTCCACGAGCTCGAGTCCGAGATCCGGCTGCTCAAGACCATCGACCACAAGCACGTCGTCCGCTACCTCGGCACGGAGCTCCGGCGGAGCGAGGGGCTCATGTACCTGTTCCTCGAGTACGTGCCCGGCGGCTCCATCGCGTCCATGCTCGCCCAGTTCGGCGTCTTCTCCGAGGTGCTCATCCGCATCTACGTCACCCAGATCCTGCGCGGCGTGCGCTACCTCCACGACCGGAAGATCGTCCACCGCGACATCAAGGGCGGCAACGTCCTCGTCAACGACTCGGGCGTCGCGAAGCTCGCGGACTTCGGGTGCTCCAAGCAGCTCCAGGGCATGCGCACGGGCACGCTCGAGCAGTCCCTGCAGGCCATCCAGGGGTCCGTGCCCTGGATGGCGCCCGAGGTCATCAAGCAGAGCGGCCACGGCCGCGGCGCGGACGTCTGGTCCGTGGGCGCGACGGTCATCGAGATGGCGACGGCGAAGCACCCCTGGCCCAAGTTCTCCAACAACCTCACGGCCCTCTTCCAGATCGCCACGTCCACGGAGCCGCCGCCCTGCCCGGACTCGCTCTCGCCCGCGGCGAAGGCCTTCATCGACCGGTGCCTCCAGATCGACCCCAAGGACCGGGCGACGGCCAAGGAGCTCCTCGCCGACGACTTCGTCATGAATTCGCCATAACGCCGCTCGTTGTTCTCCTAGGAGGGGCCGGGCGGCGGCGCCGCCGCGGCGCGCCGCGCGCGCGCGGCCTCGGCCGCCGCGGCGGAGTCGCGCGCGAAGTCGTCGCGGCGGTCGCGGTCGAACGCCGGCGGCGAACTCGCGGCCGGCGCGCGCGGCGGCGGCGGCGCGTCGCGGGCATCCGGCGCGCTCCGCGCGCGCCGCCGCTCCGCGGCGAGCGGGTTCGGCACGTCGCCCGGGGGCGGCGCCCCGGGCTCGTCCGCGGGCTCCTCGTCCGCGGGCTCCTCGTCCGCGGGGTCCTCCGGCGCGGGGCCCTCCTCGACCCGCGGCGACGTCCGCGGCGCGCCCCGCAGGGGGTTCGAGAGCCGGAACGAGAGGCTCGCGGTCTGGAAAAATCCCCCGAAGCTCGAGGGCCGCGGCTCGAGCTCCGGCTCCGGCGCCGCCTCCTCGTCCGCGAAGCGGACCCGGCGCTCCGAGGGGTCCTTGCGAACCTTCGGCCGCGCGGACGTGAGCTCGGTCGTGCGCCCGCCGTCGTCGTCGTCGTCGCCGCGCGGGACGCCGCCGCCGGGCCCGTAGATCAGCGAGCAGCCGACGAAGGGCTGGTCGAGGCTGTAGAGGATCGTTCCGCTATTGACCACCATGTCCCTAGCGCGCATGACGGTGACGATGTCTCGTTATTTCACCACCCGAAAGCTCTCGAAAATCGTCGGACGCCGGCGAGCGCAGCGGATTCAGGATCGCGAACGACGTCAGCACCTGCTCGTAGATCTCGCCGCCGTAGGTCCAGAGGTAGGGCTCGAGGATGATCGCCAGGATCAGCAGGAACGACGACACGACGGAGACGACGACGGCCCGCCGGCTCCGCGCGATGACGGCCTCGAGGCGGACGACCGTGGTGCCCGCGGGCGCCTGACCCGGGCCGTGGCTCACGCGCTTCTGGATGGGGACCAGGAAGATCCAGAGCAGGATCGTGGAGATGACGACGATCTGGAGGTAGGAGCACGCGTAGGACACGTAGAGTAGCGTCGATCGCTTGTAGTAGCAGTAGCCGCGGTGGTGCGTCGAGATCATGCTGAACGTGATGCTGAACTGCGACACGCCGAAGAATAGGATGACGTACTTGGCCAGCGTGCCCCGCCAGTCCGCGGCCGCGCGGAAGCCGACGACGACGAGGAAGCGGACGTAGTAATACGAGAACAATAACGCGAACGCCAGCACCTGGGCAGCAAAAGAGTGATTCAACGTCGCTTCAATGTGAGTGTTCCGCGCGCTCGCGTTCCAAAAACAGCATCCACGCTTCGAGACCGTTCCGAGAGATGATCGCTCGTCCAAAAGTCAGCCAAAACGAGTGGAAAACGGCCGAGATATGAGCCTTTGAAGTTGGGAATTTCGCTCTCTTTTGCTGCCCTGGGCGTCGCGTAGAGGAAATACAGCGACGCGAGCCAGACGTCGCAGGCCGCGCGGTTCAGGAGCCAGGGCCGCCGCGTCGCCAGCACCTGCAGCGACCAGGCCAGCTGCAGGAGGTTCATGGCCACGTAGATGCCGTGGATCGACAGCAGGAACACGTTGCTCCACCGCGCCATCCGAGACGCGAAGGACTGGCCGCTGAGCGACGCGCGCCGTCGCTTGCCGTAGATGGAGCGGGCATGATTGACGATCCAGCCCGAGTTGACGACGAGGACCCAGGAAGTAATTGAGTAATATAGGCAGAGCACGAGGTATTCTTTGTGCTGGGAGGTCGTCGTCTGCACCATGGTCGGGGCTGCCGCCTCCTAGGCTGCCGGAGACGACGGCGCCGCGCTGCGCTGCGGGCGCCGAGTCGTGCCGAGCCGCGCTGCGCTGCGGGCGCCGAGTCGTGCCGAGCCGCGCTGCGCTGCGGGCGCCGAGTCGTGCCGAGCCGCGCGGCTGGCTCCGGCGCCGGCAGTCGGGCTGCCTCGGGCGCGCCGCATGGGAGAGCCGGCAGCAACGAAGAGGAAAGCGCAGACGAATCTAATTGCGTTTCCACTCGACTGGGCAGCCGTGGCTGTGGAGATCGAGTGCGGCCGGTCCATCTTCGCGCGGCGCGAAGGGCGGGCAGCCACCCGCGTGCCCCGCGCGCCTTGCTCCTCCGCCCGCGTCCCCCGGCGCCGCGAGTGCCCCCACGATTCGACGACGAAAACGATGCTCAGCTTCTTGGGCTTGTCCACGGAGACGGCGAGCTCCGGCCGCGACGGCCCCGGCCCCGGCGAGGGCGAGGAGCGGAAGCTCGAGGTCGTGTCCGAGGCGCCGGGCCTGAACGGCAAGATCGACGGGGACGACAACCTCGCCGCGCTCCACACGCGCTTCCGCGCGGACCTCGACGCCGCGCCCCTGGACGAGCTCCGGGAAGCCGCGCAGACCGCGGCTTGCGCGAACGTCGGCGTCGAGTCCGCGGGCGGCTGGAAGCTCCACGTACCCGCCAGCGTCTCCTTTTTTTTTCCTTCGAAAACGCGCCGAAATCCCCCCGTGTCGCGTCCAGGCGTCCCTCGCGTTGGCCAAGAGCTCGTCGGCGGCGGAGAACGACCTCAACGTCGGCGGCTGGGCGCCCTTCTCCGGCGTGCCGCGGCGCGACCGGGCCCCGGGCAACGAGGAGGGCAGCGTCTGGGTCGCCTACGACTCGCCCATGAAGAAGCACCTGGACACGCCGCCGAGCCTCCTGCGGCACACGCCGCCGCGGCCGCCGCGGCCGCCGCCGTCGCCCGCGTCGCCCCGGGAGCCGCGGACGCCGCCGCGGCGGCCCCCGCCGGCGTCCGAGTCGTCGCCGACGGAGGGAGGCGACCTGTCGAAGCTCGCGCGGGACCGCTGGGGCGACTGCCGCGTCTTCGACGACGGCGTGCCCGTGCCCTCCCGGTGGTGCGTCGCGGCGGCCGCGCGCGACGCGTTCGACGAGGTCGAGCTGAGCGTGCCCGACGGCGACGACGCCGGGGCGCCGTCGACGCCGACGAAGCGCGCCGGCGCGCCGCGCGCGCCGTCGCCGACGGACCGGACCTGCGCGGTCCACTTCCTCGACGGGTCGCGCGTCGACGTCGACGTGTCGCGCGACGACAAGGCCGTCGACGTCGTCAACGCGCTCGCGGGGCGCCTGGGCATCGCGGCGTCGACGGCCGGCGCGCTCACGCTCTACGTGGCCAAGATCCGCGACGGGTCCGCGTCCATGGACGGCGCGCGCCTCGAGCAGCGCGTGCCGCCGAACGCGCTCATGGCGCCGCTCTGCAGCGACCGCGTGGGCGTCGTCGCCGCCGTGCGCCTCTTCACGGCGCCGCTCCACGAGGCCGCGCTCCGCGCCCTGCGGGGCGGCGACGGCCAGGCCGACGACGGCATCGCGCGGCTCGTGCTGGCGCAGACGGTCGCGAACGTCGCGCGCGGGGCGGGAAACTATGCGACACGACTTCAACATGCAAGTATTCGCACGGTTTTTGACATAGCTGTCTAAAACGAACCCGCCGAGAGAAATCGATCCGTCCAAAAGTCAGCCGAGACGACTTCGATGTGACCGAGCTCGAGAAGTTTTTGCTGGACGGGGCGTTCCACCGGTCGTTTCCTGCCCAGGTCATGCGCGGGTCCTACGCGCTGCTGCCGTCGCTCGAGTGGGGCGACGGCTACGGCGACGGGCCCGAGTCGCCCCCGCGGCCCGGCTCCCTCGAGGACGACCTCGACGACTCGGAGGACGACGACGACGACGACGCGGACCCCTGGGGCGCGCTCGCGGCGACGGCGGACCGCGCGGCGGCGACGCGCGTCCGCGTGGGCGCGCTGCGGCTCTGGTCGCGCGCGCGCGACGTCGCGCGGGGCGGCGGCCGCGGCGCCGGGTCCCTGCCCGCGGAGCGCGAGGCCGAGTTCGCCGCCGCGCGGTCGCTCGTCGGCCGCCACGGGTCCGCGGCGTTCGCGCCGGCGCCCGCGCCGAGCGACGACGCGCTCCTCGCGGACCTGGAGGAGCTGCTCTACGGGCTGGACATGAAGGACGACGGCGCCGGCGACCTGGAGATCGAGGCCGCGGACTCGACGGCCGCCGCGGAGCCCCGCGCGGAGTCGCCCGAGGCCGCCTATCTGGAGCTGCTGGCGCGGTCGCCGGCGCACGGCGCGACGCTCTTCGCGTGCCGGGCGACGCGCGTCGAGGAGCCGTCGTCGCCGGCCCCGGCGCTCGCGACGCAGGCCCAGGCGGGCCCGCTGCGCTGGCTCGCGATCTCGCGGCGCGGCGCGGCCGTGCTCAGCGCGGACGCGAAGGCGCGGCTCCACGACGTGCCGTTGGAGTGCGCGCGGCGCTGGTGCGCCGCGCCGGGCACGGACCTGCTCCGCTTCGACTACGAGCGGCCGCCGCACCGCTGGCCCGTCGCCTTCGCGCGGCGCACGCGCGACCCGGCGCCTTTGGTCGACGACGACGGCGGCGCCGCGGCGCCGGCGCCCGCGGACGACGGCTCCTGGGTGTCGTCGACGCTCTTCGGCTCGACGCCGACCAAGGGCGGCGGCGCGCCCGCGGACCGGGCCCCCCGGCGCCCGGCGCCGCGCGCGGACGGCGCGCTCGACGGCGACGCGGCGGACGTGCCTTCCATGCGCGTCAACTTCGAGCTCGAGGTCGACGCGGCGCGCGGCGCGCCCGGCGGCGCGCCCGAGGCCTGCGCGCTCCTCGACGACTACGCGCTCTGCGACCTGGCCGAGACGCCGCCGGTCTTCTCCTGGGAGACGCCCGACGCGCTCGGCCGCACGTCGCGGGACCGGCGGAACCAGTCGAGGGCCGCGGGCGGCGACGGCGGCGACGACGAGCCGCTGACGGCCATGGGCGGCTTCTACGACGCTTTGGTCATGGCCGTCGTGCGGCCGCCGCGCTTCGAGTACGACGCGCGCCTGTTGGGGCCGTCGTCCTTCACCTTTGGGGGCAAGCGGTACCACCGCCACGACGTCGTGCTCCGCAACGACCGCGGCCAGCGGCTCCACTGCAGCCACTGGCGGCCCACGCCGACCAGGGCCGCCGGGCCCGACGCCGTGTCCTACCGCCCCCAGGGCGGGCCCGCGCGCAAGAGCCCCCTGCCCACGAAGAAGGTCGCGAGCGGGGCAGCAAAAGGGTGCGAAATTCCCAACTTCAAAGGCTCCGATCTCGGCCGTTTCCCACTCGTTTCGGCTGATTTTTGGACGAGCGATCATCTCTCGGAACGGTCTCGAAGCGTGGATGCTTTTTCCGGAACGCGCGCGCGCGGAACACCCACATTGAAGCGACGTTGAATCACCCTTTTCCTGCCCAGGTCGCGAGCCCCGCGGACGCGACGCCGTGCGTCGTCTTCGTCCACGCCAACTCCGCGTCGCGCGCGCAGTCCTGCCACTACCTGAGCCTCGTGCTCTCCCTGGGCTGCTCCCTCTTCGCCTTCGACTGCGCCGGGAGCGGCCTCTCCGACGGCGCCTACGTGACCCTGGGCTGGCGCGAGGCGCGCGACATCCGCGTCGTGCTCCGGTGGCTCTCCGCGCGGCAAAAGGGTGATTCAAGTTCGCTTCAACGTGAGTGTTCCGCGCGCGCGCGTGCCACAAAATACATCTACGCTTCGAGACCGTTCCGAGAGATGATCGCTCGTCCAAAAATCAGCCGAAACGAGCGGAAAATGGCCGAGATCGGAGCCTTTCAAGTTGGGAATGTCGCACCCTTTTGCTGCCCAGGTGGCTCTCCGCGCGGCACGACGTGTCCGCGGTGTCGCTCTGGGGCCAGTCCATGGGCGCGGCGGCGGCGATCTACTACCAGGGCATCGCCCGACCCAAGGACCCGTCCTGGCCCAAGGTGTCCTGCGTCGTCCTCGACAGCCCCTACTCGGATTTCGGCCAGCTCGCGACGCGCGGCGCGGATTCCGACCGCCGGTTTGGGGGGCCCCCACCAAACTTCAGAACTCTCTAGCTCGGTCACATCGAGGTCGATTCGGCTGATTCTTGGACGAATCGATGGCTCGCGTTGCGTTCTCGAAGCACAGCGAACGAGTCTGGTCCAATACGCGCACGTTAAAGATTTGGAATCCACGCAGGCGACGCACATCGCGCGCGAGCGCCGCGCGGTCTTCGGCGGCTTCTCGCTGCCGACCTTCGTGCTGGACCTGCTCCTCGCGTCGCTCGACGCGTCCGTCGAGCAGCGCGCGGGCTTCAAGCCCCTGGGCACGCTGAGCCCGCTCGCGCACGCGCCGTCGTGCGACGCGCCGGCGCTCTTCGTCCGCGCGCGCCGCGACCCCCTCATCAGCCAGGATCACGTCGAGGTGTTGGCGAAGCGCTACAAGGGCCCGCGCACGCTGGCGCTCGTCGAGGGCACGCACTCCTCGCCGCGCGACGTCGACGCCAGGGCAGCACAAGAGAGCGAAATTCCCAACTTCAAAGGCTCATATCTCGGCCATTTTCCACTCGTTTCGGCTGATTTTGGACGAGCGATCATCTCTCGGAAGAGTCTCGAAGCGTGGATGCCTTTTTTGGAACGCGCGCGCGCGGAACACTCACGTTGAAGCGACGTTGAATCACTCTTGTGCTGCCCAGGTCGACGCGCGCCGCTTCATCGCGCGGTTCCTCGCGCGGCACCTGCCGCTGCCGCCGCTCGCGCGGCGGCCGCCGCCGACCGCGGCGGAGCGCCACCTCCAGTGCGCGCCCTGGAGCCGCGTGCGCAACGAGTTCACGACGCCCCAGGTCGCCCAGACGCCGACGGCGAAGCGCCGCGGGTCGTCGCTGCCGCCGCAGAAGACGTCGCCGCCGCCCTCCTAGTCCCCCCCGGGCGCCGCGGGTGGCAGACCCGCGCACTAACGTCGAGCCCCCGTCCTCGGACCTGCGCCCGTCCCGCCTCCTCCCCCGAGCGGTCCTCGGCGGCCATCGGGGCGCCGCGTCTGCTCACACATAGGCCTTCCGAAGTCCCGGTCCCTTTAAAGGACCCGGCGCGGACGCGGGCGGAGGTACTAGTATATATACACTTGGGGGCCGCGCGGGGGGCGGACGGATATCAGGCAACGGAGCGACGCGCCTCGCGCGCCGCGTCGAACGGCCGCGCTCCTCCGAAGAGGAGGCGACGACGACGCGGGCGGTCGGCGCGAGGCTCGGAGAGTGGGGGTGGACGGATGGGGGGTGTGGCGCGCGGGGTGACCTTCGGTGGAGGCGCCTGGCGGCGGGCTGGTGGCCCGACGCGGGCCTCGTCGGGCGGAGGAGCCTCTCATACTCATCAGGGCGCATGCTTGGACTTGCTTGGTGGTTCTCAGGCCTCGACCTCGGCCTCGTCGTCGCCGGCGACGGTAGGCATGCTCTCGCGGCGGTGCTGGCGCGCGGCGACGACGCGCTTGCGGACGAGGAAGAGGATGGCCGCGAGGAGGAGGACGGCCGCGATGACGACAGGGATGATGATCGCGAGGGACGCAGGTTTGCCGCCGTTGCCGGAGGAATCGCCGCCGCTGCCGTAGCAGGTGACATCGTAGAGCGAGTAGTAAGTGTTGGCACGGCCTTGGAGTGATTCACCACTTTCGACGTCGCAGCAGAGGCAGCCCCAGCCCCACTTGTTGGTGTTGCTATCCTCGCTCCACTGGATATGGTCGCACCCTTGCTGCTGACCCGCGGCCTTTCCGCACTCGTCCACGGAATAGAGACCCCTGCCCGCGCCACCCAGGTTCTTGCCTTTCTTTCCCTCGGGACATTCCGACTTGGAAAGCTTGAGGACGGGCGCGCATGTCGCCGATGTCGGCGCGGGTGTCGCAGGGCACGCCGCGCCAACCCCGAGATCGCAGCAGCCACGTCTGCCGCACGGCGCGGAGAGGCTGTTCGA
The DNA here is from genome assembly GCF_000186865.1 of Aureococcus anophagefferens. Classification (NCBI taxonomy): domain Eukaryota; class Pelagophyceae; order Pelagomonadales; family Pelagomonadaceae; genus Aureococcus; species Aureococcus anophagefferens. Next base: position 459,815 of record NW_008705581.1, read on the forward strand.
GGGCCACGGCCAGGATTTGGCGGAGCATTTATTTTTTGGCATAATGTTGCAGAGGGCGAGCGGGAACGTGCCCGTGAGCTTGTTACCGGTGAGGGCCCTGCGACGCCGAGGAACTGTCGCGCGGCGCGCCGGGCGTTGGGGACGCGGGGGAAACTCGCAGGGACGTCAGCGCCGTGAGCTGGCCGAGCTGGGTCGGGATCGGGCCGGTGATCTTGTTGCCGTAGAGGTACCTGCGACGCCGAGGGGCGGTCGCCCGCCGCGCCGGGCGTCGGGGACGATTGGGGAACGCGCAGTTCGTCCAGCCTATTGAGCTGGCCCATCTCGGTCGGGATCAGTAGCAGAAGTTCTTGCGCCAGCCCATGTTGATGATGTCAGTGAACGATTACCTGCAAGGGCGGGGCTTCTGGGCCATGGGCGCGCGACGTCGGCGAAGCGGCTCGAGACGTTCGACGTCGTCGCCGATATCGCGAGCGCGCGCGCCCGTCGCTTCGGGGGGGGGTTCCGAGGCGCGCGCGCGCCGCTCCAGGTATGTAAGTCGCGTTTTGGCGGGTACGCGTGGGCGGGCACGTGCCAGGGGGCTTTTGCGCACACGTTTTGCGACCTCAACGGCGTCTTCGGGCGCCTTCGATGCGCTCAACACCTTCGGGACCACCCCCCGAGGCGCGCGCCGGGCGATGCACTCTGAGGGGGGCGGGCGACGCGATCCAACCCCTAAAACGGCGCGAGAGCGCGCGCAGAGCCCGCGCCGGCGCCCGCGAGACGGTGATGCCGGTGCCCCCGAGCGCTTGTGGCGACGCTCCCGGGCCCCCTACGTTTAGAGACGCGTCAAGGCGACGCTGAGCCGCTGATTTGATTTTGATTTGGCCGGGGGTCGGTGAACTATCGCCCCGGAGGTCGGGTGAACTTATCCTGGGAGGTTCGCGGGGTACCTCGGCGAACTGAGCTAGCCTGAGCCGCCGCGGCGGCGCAAGGCCGCCGACCGACCGTCGCAGCGCGCGCGAGGCTGGCGAGGGCGGCCGCGGCGCGGTCCGCGAGGCGGCGCGCTCCCCCTTCGAGTCGCCCCGCCGCGGCCCCGCGTCGGCGCCGCCGCGAGCTCGAGAGCGGCTTACGCGGCCGGTCGAGGAGGGCGGTCAGGGCGACTCGGGCGGCGGCGCGTCCGGGAAGTTCTCGGGCGTCTTCGCCTCGGGCTCGCCGTAGGCGCCGGGCTCGTCGTCGTCGCGGCGGCCGACCATCTCGTAGGCGACCTCGCGCTTCTCCTCGTCGCGGTCGCCGGAGGCCGCGGGCCGCCGGGGCGGCGCCGTCGGCGTCGCCGTGCCCCGGAGCGAGGGCCGGCCGCTCCGCGTGCGGTGCTCCGCCTCGTCGTCGCCGAGGTCGACGACCTTGAGCGCGTCGTTGAGGTCGCGGGAGATGGCGTGGAGCGCGTCGAGCCGCGACTCGAGCGCGCGGTGGATGTGCTTGAGGCGCTGCACGTGGAGCGCCTCGAAGCCGTCCTCGATGACGTACTGGCCCTTGTCGTTGACGCCGCGGCCGCGGCCGCCGGACACGGACGCGAGCGGCCGGCCGTCGTCGTCCGATGCCTTGGGCCGCTTGTCGCGCGCCCACTTGATGGAGAGCGAGCTCGCGGCGGCGTTCGTGACGTTGGAGTGGAAGGGGAAGTGGGGGTTCCACTGCTTGAGCGGCAGGAAGAGGAAGCAGAGCGCGCCCTGGACCGCGAGCGCGAGGCAGGGCTCGAGCGCGTTCGTCACCTTGAGGCGCTCCGTGTCCGGCACGAGCGCGGCGACGAAGACGACGAAGGGCACGGACGCCGTCCAGAGCCCGCCGATGACCGAGAACCACCAGTAGAAGCCGACCTTGGTCTTGAAGTGGGCCCGCTGGCTCAGCGCGTCCAAACTCAGCCACGCGCCGCCGGCGCAGCGCATCGCGATGAGCAGGTGGCCCGGCGGCGAGTCGTAGACGTAGACGGAGATGGCCGGGTCGAAGTCGTAGACGTGCCACGTGAACGCGGCGATGGTCGCGCACGCGTAGGTGCACAAAAAGACGCAGACGGAGACGCGCGTCCAGAGCGCGAGCTTGCGCCGGACGATGTTCCAGCCCTTGGCGCAGAGCGTGAGGAGCAGGAGCATGACGCAGTCCGCGCAGAGGTAGATGAACTTGGACGCGCGCAGCGCCTTCGGTAAACCCCGGCCGTCGCCGCCGAAGACGCCGTAGTGGAGGAGCGCGAGGAACGTCGCGACCCAGCCGAAGACGACGCACCAGAAGAGGAGCCGCGCGGTCTGGTGGAACTTGTCCCGCGCGAGCAGCAGGCCCATCATGCCCACGGCGAAGACCAGCGTGAGGGAGTAGGCGCCGAAGAGGAGCGCGTAGGAGATGACGAGCCCCGCCTCGTCGTAGGAGAACTCGTCGAGCTCGTCCGGCCCGCCGTTCCGGAACTTGAGGTTGTAGCGGACGTAGACGCGGCCGTAGCAGTGGATCGCGTACTCGAGGTTGCACGCGAAGTCGCCGTCGCAGCGGTAGTTGCACTTGCGGTCGTAGTTCGCGAAGACGACGTAGAACCACTGGGGCTTCTCCTCGCGGAAGTGGATCTCGCCGCGCGTCTCGCCTGCATCGACCGCCGGGGTCCTCGACCCCTCGCGTCGACGTCGACGCGGCGGATTTTTGGACGAATCGATGGCTCTCGTCGAGTTCGCGAAGCGCGACCGAAGCGGGCGCGTCGAAACGGTCGCCTACACGCCCATTGAAGTCGGGTCGAAGCGGTCGGCGTCCGCGCGGCGCCTCGCTCCACGGCACGGTGCTGTCGACGTTGCCGCCCGCGTTGTAGAGGTCGTAGAGCTCCTCCCAGAAGACCGTGTTAACCACGATGTCCTGGCCGGTCATGTTCGACGACGACGGCAGCTGCGGCGCGGCGGCCGTGACGCGCTCCGTCTCGTTGTGGCCGACCCACGTGACGATCTCGGCCTTGTCGAAGCGCTCCTGGAGGGTCATGTCGCTGTAGTCCGCCTCCTGGATGCGCTTGAAGCTCTCGAAGTTCTCCTCCGTGAAGATGAGCATCCACAGGCCGTAGGACTTGACGCGGTACGTGAACGTGCCGCTGTGGTCGCTGCCCGACGAGTCGCCGCCGCGGAAGCAGAAGCGCTGGGCGAAGAGCCAGGGCTCGTAGGTGCGGCGGACGACCTTGCCCGTGCGCAGCGCCGCCGCGAGGGCGGGCAGGAGGAACGCGCGCGCCAGCGCGGCTGCCCCCCGCCGACGGTTGGGCAGGCCAACCATCTTCGACAGGGCGGCGCGGCGGCACCTTTGCTGCTCCCAACAAGCACCGTCGGCGAGGCGCCAGCGAAGCAGCCGAGCGTCCACTCAGACGCCTGGTAGCACCGACCGACGCAGACTCGTCTCTCGCCACCGTTCGCACCGTCGAGCATGCCGCGCGTCCTCCTCGCCATGCTCGCCGCGGCGTCGGCCCTCGTGCCCGCGCGGCGCCTGCCCGTGATGGCCAAGCCGCGCGCCCGGTCCTCCGCCGTGGCGGCGCCGCAGATGGGCTACGCCCTCGCGGCCCCCGCCAAGTTCGCGCTGAAGTGGGCGCTGCCGTCCATCGCCACGGTCGTCGCCGGCCGGTGGCTGAAGAAGCGCCTCGACCGCCCGAGCCGCCCCTACGACCGCGCGGCCAACAGCGTCGGCCGCGAGTACGACGCGTGGACCAAGGAGGGCATCCTCGAGCACTACTGGGGCGAGCACATCCACCTCGGCTACTACACCGACGCGGAGCTCGACAGGGGCTACCTGCGCAAGGACTTCATCGAGGCCAAGTACAACTTCACGCAGCGCATGATGGACTGGGGCGGCGTCACGACGGCCAAGACCGAGACCGGCGGCGCGGACGTCAAGATCCTCGACGTGGGCTGCGGCATCGGCGGCACGAGCCGCTACATGGCGACGACCCTGCCGGAGTCCTCCGTGACGGGCATCACGCTGAGCGGCGAGCAGCGCGACCGCGCGACGAAGCTCGCCGCGGAGCGCGACATTCCCAACGCGAAGTTCCAGGTCATGGACGCGCTCAACATGGACTTTGAAGACAATAGCTTCGACGTCGTCTGGGGCTGCGAGTCCGGCGAGCACATGCCCGACAAGAAGAAGTACGTCACGGAGATGGCGCGCGTGCTCAAGCCCGGGGGCAAGATGGTCATAGCGACGTGGTGCCAGCGCGACAACGCGACGCGGAGCTTCAACGCCGAGGAGGAGCAGGCCCTCGACTTCCTCTACTCCGAGTGGACCCACCCCTACTTCATCTCCATCCCCGACTACGCCAAGTCGCTGAAGAAGGACGCGGCGATGGTCGACGTCGAGACCGACGACTGGAACAAGAACACGATCGCGTCCTGGCGCCACTCCATCTGGGTCGGCGTCTTCGACCCCTGGCCCGTGATCCGCGCCGGGCCCCGCATGTGGTACAAGTGCCTCCGCGACGGCATCTGCCTCGAGCGCATGCACCGCGCGTTCAAGCGCGGCCTCATGGAGTACGGCATGATCAAGGGCACGAAGCCGCTCGCCGCCGCGGCCTAGCTGGAAAGCACTAAAACCTCGCGTACGCGACCGAGTCGTGCCGCGACGCGCGCGGGGGGGCGCGCGTCGGGCGCGAGGGAGGGCGCGACCTTCGCGGCCGCCGCGGCCTCAGGACGGGTCTTTTACCCCCCGAGACGCGACCGCGACGTGCCGCGGCGGGCGGGAGCGTCGCGACGGCCGGGCGGAGCGCGAGCGCCCCTCGGCGGGAGGCGGACTACGATCTCGAGCACTTTACGAACACACTTTCCTAGAACAGGCCGAAGAACTTCTTCTCGGGCGCGTTGATGTTGGCCTGGGAGCCGCGCTTGGCCATCTTCGCGATGTCCTTCTTGCCGAGCGCGCCCGAGTCCCGCCACATCTGCTGGTCCGCGGAGATGCCGTTCTTCTTCGCGCGCTCCGCGACGCCCTCCTTGCCCGTGGGCGAGCCCCAGCTGAAGAGGCCCACGTTCTTCTCCGCGCCGGCGTACTTCTTGTCCTCCTTGGTCCACTTCTTGACGTTGGACGTGTCGGCCTTGCCGTCGTTGAACGCCTTCATGCCGAAGCCCGTCGTCATCCAGCCCTTCTTGCCGCCGAGGTCGCTGTTGTCCCAGGAGCCGCCGCGCTGCATGTAGGGCACGTCCTTGAGCGCGACCTTGCCGCTGCGCACGTCGTTGGGGTCCACGGCGAAGAGGTGCGTCGCCTCGCCCTTCTCGAGCGCGTCGACGAACGAGTTGAACGACCGGCTCTTGAAGCCGCGCGCGCCGCCCTCGCCGAAGTTCTTGCCCTTCTTCGCGTCCTTCTCCTTCTTCTGGATCTTGGCCCACTCCTCCTTGGACATGCCGCTCGGCACGTAGGCGTTGAGGCGCGTCGACGACACGCCCGATGAGGTGGCGGCCGGCGCGATGAGGGCGGCGGCGGGCGCGGCGAGGGCGGCGAGGGCGAGGGCCTTGAGCTGCATGGTGCGGAGGAGGTGTGTGGGAAGCTTTGCGTGTGGTTGGCGACGCTGGTGGACGTCGGGGAGGTGGTGTGTTGGCAACACGGAGCTGCCTGAGAGAAGCCGGAATGACGAAGTGGCCACATCAGAGTGATCAACACACGAGGTCAAGGAGGCTTCATTTTGACTTTTACAAGTGGCGGGGTATGGTCACAAGGTTGGCGTTGGGCGCCGGCGCGCCGCCAGTTCCATGCATCGAGGCAGCGGGAGGAGTACGTGCAGAGCGCCTTGGTTTCGGTTGGCAGCGCCCGTTGCCGTGCTGCCGCGGCGGAGTCGACACGCGGCCCGGCAGGCTTACGGCGATGCTCCCCAATCGCCATGCTCACGCCCATGTCGGGTTTCGAGACAGGCGCGGCCGGCGGGAGGACGCGGCACTCCTCCTGCGCTCGCTCCGATGGCGCGCCGACGCGTGCGCGCAGGTGCGTATCGATTTGGCCGGGGGTTGTCGGGCGCGGTCGAGAGAGCAGCGTCTGGTGGCACCGCCGCCGCCGCGGGCCACAGCCATGGACATCGACGACGAGCCAAAAAGGAAGCGCCTCAGCTCGAAGAACGAGAACAGCGCCGACGTCGACGAGCCCGCTCCCAAGCGTGTGAAAAACCCGCCCGACGTCGAGCCAGAGCGGGAGAGCAAGCGGCGCAAGACGAGCGGCGCGCCGCAGCCGCCGACGGGGAAGCCCTGGTTCGCCGAGTCGTCGCTCCCCGAGGCCGTCGTGGACGAGCTCGAGCGGGCCTTCGCGACCGCGCAGCTTTTAGGCACGGGCTGCGACCCGCGCGCGGGCGCGAGCTACGCATTTCTTTCGACAAACGAAACCCCCGCGGCGTGCCGCGCGGCCGTCGAGGCCGCCGTGCGGACCGCGGCGGCGGCCTTCGACCTCGACTGGCGGACGCACGCCGTCGCGCGCCTCCGCGACGACGACGACGACGTCAACCTCGACGCCAAGTTCGTGCGCTACCGCCCCGGCGACCGCTGCCCGCCGATCCATCTGGACACGTCGCTGACCGTCGACGGCCGCCAGGTCGCCAACGCGCTCGTCTACCTCAACGACGACTTCTCCGGCGGCGAGACGGTGCTCGACGCCGCCGCGCCGCGGCCCCTCGTCGTCCGGCCCAAGCGGGGCCGCGTCGTGCTCTGGCGGTCGCTCCACTACGGCCCCGTCGTCGTCGAGCGCCGCGCGCTCCACACGGCGAACCCCGTCGGCCACGGCGAGAAGCGCGTCCTCTGCCTCGCGATCCGCGCGCGATCGAAGCGGCGGGCGACGCTCTAAAGTTTGTGCGCGAACTACGCGTCCGCGGCCTTGTCCGGGTGGAGCGCGAACCAGTAGTTGAGCGTCGTGGACGCGTCGTCGGAGCGGACCGCGTGCCACCAGAACGCCGGCAGGTAGAGGAGGTCGCCCGCGTTTAGCGTGACGTCGACGGGGTTCGCCGCGGCGTCCAGCGCCGCGAAGACGGACCCGCCCGCGGCGTCGAGGCGGCACTTGTTGAAGAGCGGCGCGTTGCCGAGGTCGAGCCTCGACGCGTCGCGCGGGCACGCCAGGCGCAGCGTCTTCGTGCCCCGGGCGACGAGCAGGAGCTGCTCCATGGCGTCGTAGTGCGGCGCCGTCGCCGCGCGCGCGGGCGCGACGTACGCGAAGCAGCCCTCGGGGTGCGGCGGCCCGAAGCAGGCGCCGAAGACGGCCGGCGGCGCCTCGTCGCGCGACGGGTCCAGCAGCGTCGCCGACGCGGCGGGGAGCGCGGACCGGACCGGCAGCCGCGCCGCGTAGAGGTCGCCGGCCGCGCGCCGCTCGAGCGCGCGCCGCAGGGGCCGCGCGCACGTCGCCGCGGACGCGAAGAGGCGCCCGTCGGCCCGGTCGACGAACGCCGTCCGCGCGGGCACGAGCGCGTCGCCGTCGAGCGACGCGAGCACGGCGTCGTCGCCAAAGGCCCGCGCCGCCGCCGCGAAGGGCCGGCCGCCGCGCGCCCAGCCCGCGAGCACGCAGGGCTCGTGGCGGTCCACGAACCACTGCCGGAGGCCGTCCGTGTCCATGTCCGCGTCGAGGCGGGGCACGCGGTCCCGCGGCGGCGCGGGCGCCCAGCACCGCGGGCTCAGGCCGTGCGCGGCGGCGACGGAGAGCGCCTTGACGACGGCGAGGGGCGCCTCCTTGAGCACCAAATCCGTGAGGGCGTCGCGCGCGGCCGGCGACCGCGCGCACTTGGCCGCCGCGCACATGGCGACGCGCCGCAGGAGGGGCACCTGGGCAGGACAAGAGTGCGAAATTCCCAACTTCAAAGGCTCCTATCTCGGCCGATTTCCACTCGTTTCGGCTGATTTTTGGACGAGCGATCATCTCTCGGAACGGCCTCGAAGCGTGGATGCTTTTTCCGGAACGCGCGCGCGCGGAACACTCACGTTGAAGCGACGTTGAATCACCCTTGTCCTGCCCTGAGGGGCACGTAGCGGTAGTCGAAGCCGCGCTTCTCGGCGAAGTCGGAGAGCGACGCGGCGTACTCGGAGCGCGCCGTCGGCAGGAGCGCGAGCGCGCGCTCCGCGCGCGACGCCGCCGCGGGCCGCCGCTTCTTCTTCTTCGCGGGCGACCGCGGGCTCGCGGGCGAGCTCGCGGGGAGGCCCCCGGGCGAGGCGCCGTCGAGCTCCGGCGACGGGCTCGGCGACGGCGTGTCCTGGACCGACGTCGGGCTCGCCGCGCCCTTCTTCGCGTCGCGCTGGCGCAGCGCGTCGCCGGACACGTCGAGCAGCTTGAAGAGCTCCGCCGCTGTCCGCCGGAGGTGCACGTCGCGGCGCAGCATGTCGACGTCGTCCGCCGCCGACGGCCCCGCGAGGACCCGCAGGTCGTCGAAGGCGTAGGTCGCCACGGGCCGCCGCAGCAGGTGGGTCATGCGCCGCAAGTTTCTCCGCGCGGGGGCCGCGTCCCGGCGCGGGGCTGCGTCTCGGCGCGGGGGCTGCGTCCCGCTGCCCGTTTCGAGGGCCGCTTCCTTTGGTGCAGAGGGCTGCTTCGACGCGAGGGCTACCGCCTCGGTGGTGCAGCGGCGGCAGCACGAACGCGACGGGAATTTGCGTTCTCAGTTCGCGTTCGCGCACACCAACTCGAGCGTTCAAAATTTTGTTCGGGATATATTCAATGATGCACTATTCAGCGAGCTGTGGCAGAGAGCATGGACTGGCATTAAGCCAAGCACTGGCGGCTGATCGTACGAGTTAAGTGCAACGACACCGCTGCGACGGAGCGATGGGCCCGCCGATGCGCGCGTCGAAGCGCTCCGCGGCGCGCGCGACGGCGCTCTACGAGGTGCGCGAGGGCCTGGTCGAGCGGCGGCCGCCGCCCGACGCCCGCCTCGCGGCCTGGAGCGACGCCATCGACGCCAACGTCCAGAGCCCCTTCGGCGTGCGCAAGCTCGCGGCCTTCGACCTCGCGGTGCCGCTCCCGCCGCACGCGGACCCGCCCTGGCTCGACGAGCGGTCGCTCCTCCTCTACGCCGCGTGGCGCGGCCGCGACCCCATCGTCCACTCGCTGCTCCGCGCGCGCGCGGAGCCCTGCGCCGGCGTCACCGGCGTCGCCGCGCACGTCCAGGGCCTGCCCGGCGGCGCCCAGTACCCGCTCCTGCGGACCTGGGCCCTCGCGGTCTGCGCGGGCGCGGGCGCCACCTGCGGCGACTGCGGCGGCCGCCTAGCGGTCGCGAAGCTGCCCTGCGGCTGCGCGCGCTGCGCCGTCTGCCTCTGGCGCGGCGTTTTGGAGCGCCGCGCGGACGCCATCGTCTGCTGCGGGCTGGAGGTGCGGGACGCGACGCGCCCGACGAAGGCGCCCTTCCGGCCGCGCGCGCTCGGGCCGGGAGGCGCCGCGCCTCGCGGCCGCGCGGGCGCGCCGCCGCCCGACGACGGCGCATCCGACGGGTCGTCGTCGCGTGCCTCCTCGGACTCCTCGTCGTCGTCGCCGCCGGCGAAGAGCGCCAAGGTCGAAACCGCGGAAGACGATGCCTCCTCGGACTCCTCGTCGTCGTCGCCGCCGGCGAAGAGCGCCAAGGTCGAAACCGCGGAAGACGATGCCTCCTCGGACTCCTCGTCGTCGTCGCCGCCGGCGAAGAGCGCCAAGGTCGAAACCGCGGAAGACGACGCGCGCAACTGGCGCTGCGGCTTCTGCGCGTACGGCAACTTCGCACGGCGCGCCGCGTGTCGCAACTGCGGCGGCGAGCGGGGCGCGGCGCCCCTCGTCGGCGCGCGGACGGCCGACGCCGACTTTTGCGCCGCCGCGGCGCGCCGCCGCGCGGCGGCGCTCGCGCCGCGGGACCGGGCCTACGCGCGCCGCGAGCTCGCCGCGGCCGTCGACCGCGGCGACGCGAACGCGGTCCGGCGGGCGCTGCGGACGGGCGCGGACGCGGACGAGGCCGACGACGACGGCCTCGCGCCCCTCGTCCGCGCGCGGTGGCGCGGCCGCGACCGCGTCGTCGCGGAGCTCCGGCGCTGGGGCGCCGCGGAGGCGACGACGGCCGTCGCGGCGTGCCGGCCCCGCGGCGCCGCGGCGCCCGCGGCGCCCGCGGCGCGGACGGCGCTCCTCCCCGGCGCCTTTTACGTCGACGGCGGCTTCGCCCCGGCGGAGCTCGACGCGCTCGACGCGCTCTTCGACGCGCTGCCGGTGTCGGGCAAGTGCAAGGCGCACAACGCGCGGCGCGGCTTCGTCGACGTCGACGGCTGGTGCGCGGCGGCCGTGGGCCGCGCGGTCGGCGGCGTGTGCCTGCCGCAGCTGCGCTTCCTCGACTACGCCCTCGGCGGCGCGCTCGCGCCGCACGTCGACCTCGCGCGCGCCGCGCCGGGCGGCGGCAAGTCGACGCACACGGTCTGCCTCTACCTCACGGACACGGACGGCGGCGAGACCGTGCTCCTGCGCGACCACCACGACGGCGACGGCGTCGCCGCCTGCGCGCCGCGCCGGGGCCGCGTCTTCGTCTTCCCGCACGTCGTGCCGCACCGCGCGCGCGAGACGCGGTCGCCGAAGCGGCTCCTCCGCGGCGACGTCGTCTTCCCGGGCCCGGACTAAACCGGCCGCGTTTACACGTCGTCGGCGGCGCGCGCCGCGGTCGGCGCGCGCTTGCGCCGGCGCTGGAATTTGAGCACGCGGGGCCAGGGCGCGCCGCCGATCATGGCCGTCGCCTTCTTGAAGGAGTAGCCGCGCGCGTCCGCGTCGTTGACGGCGACGAGGACGTCGCCGGGCCGCACCCCGAGTCGCTCCGCGGCGCCCGGCCCGCCGCCGTCGTCGACGCAGGCGAGGACGACGGTCTGCTCGTCGCCGTCGGGGGCGACCTGGCGCTCGAGGGTCAGGCCCAGCGGCGCGCGCGCAAAGGCCGCGACGACGAGCTCGACGAGAGGCCGCGGCCGCCGCGGGTCCGCGGCGTCGTCGCGGGGCGAGGCCTTCGCGCCGTCGCGGGGCGAGGCCTTGGCGTCGTCGCGGGGCGAGGCCTTCGCCGGCGGCCGGCCGCCGCCGAGCGCGCGGTACTTGTCCGCGGCCAACGAGAAGGACTTTTCGCGCGCCTCGCGCTGGCCCCGGAGCCACGCGCGGTGGCTGTCCCGGTTCTTCTTCTGCGCCGCGAGGTCCGCGTCGACGCGGCGCTTCGTCGCCGCGGCGTTGGACGCGCGCCGGTGCCGCTCCGCGCGGTCCGCGTTCTCGACGGCGCGCCGCCGCCCGGCGTCCTCGGCGACGAAGCCGTCGATCGTCGACGCGACCATGGCCTTCCACTGCGTCTTCTCGTCGTTTGGCTTCGGCGGCGAGGGCTCCTTCGCGGGCGCGGCGGCGTCGCCGCGCTTCGCCTCGCGGGCCTCGCGGCGCTCCGCCTCCCAGTCCTTGCGCGCCGTCGCGGTCTTGAGTTTATCGTTCGCCTCGCCGAGGGACTGGAAGAGGGCCGTCGAGTCGTAGTCGTTCTTGTCCGGGTGGTAGGCGAGCGCCCGCTCGCGGTAGGCCGCCTTGACGGACGCGTCGTCCGTGGGCTTGGCGAGCCCGAGGCAGGCGTAGGGCTCGGCGCGGCAGCGCGCGAGCAGGGTGCTCAGGAGGCCCGACGCGTCCGTGGCGCCGCCGTCGCAGCCCGACGACGCCAGCAGCGACGCCGCGGCCTCGACGACGCAGCCCCGGGCCGCGAGGCCCTTGGCCTCGTCGACGACGGACGGCGCCACGAGGCAGGCCATCGTGAACGGTGGTCGAGGCCGCGTACCGGTCTTGAGGTTGTAACCGCCCTTAATCGTCGGCCTCGAGGGCCTCGAAGTCCTCGAGGCGCTGGACGTTGGCGATGTAGGCGAACATCTTCTCGCGGACGTAGTCCTCGGTGTGGCCCTGGTCCGCGAGCTTCTTGCCGTACTCGGCGGCCTTCTTCTGCAGGGGGCTCGCGTTGGCCTCGAAGTTCGTCGCGAGGCGGGCCTCGATGGCCTTCTCGTCGACGCCGGCGTCGCGCATGGTCTGGATCTCGGACGCGAAGCGCACGGCGGACTCGTTGTCCTTGTCCTCTGCGCGGGGCTGGCCGAAGCCGCGGGGCATGGCCGGCGCCGCGTCGCGCGGCCTTTCGCCGGCGCCGAGCACGCCCGACGCCCGGGCCTTGTCGGAGGCGAAGAAGCCGCCCTTGAGCTTGAGGGGCTTGGCCTTGGGCTTGATCGCCGCGGGCGGCGCGGGCTTGAAGAAGCCCGTCGCGAGGGGCGACGCGGTCGCCGGCGCCGCGTCCTCGATTGCGAGCGCGTCGTCGCCGCCGTCGTCCGGCGGCGCGGGCGGCCGGCGGCTCAGGCCGCCCGTGCCGACGAAGGCCGGCGCCAGGAGCACGCGCATCTCCGAGTTGATGTAGGCGCGGATCTCCTCCTCCTTGATCCGGCCCGTCGTCGCCATGACCGACGCCTTGTAGTTGATCCGCTCCTGCCTGGGCAGGAAAAGAGTGATTCAATGTCGCTTCAACCTGAGTGTTCCGCGCGCGCGCGTTCCGGAAAAAAGCATCCATGCTTCGAGACCGTTCCGAGAGATGATCGCTCGTCCAAAAGTCAGCCAAAACGAGTAGAAACCGGCCGAGATAGGAGCCTTTGAAGTTGGGAATTTCGCTCTCTTTTCCTGCCCTGGCTCCCACTGGTTCTCGTTCGGGTGCAACGCGCGCGCCATGTGCTCGAAGCGGATGAGCTTGCGCCGCTCGCCGAGGGCGCCCTCGGCCTCGCAGGCCCAGAAGGCCTCCCGCTGCGCCTTGAGCAGCGCGACCTGCCGCTCCTGCGGGAACGACCGCGCGGTCTCCCTCGCGACGACGTCGCCGCGGACCTCGACCCAGATCTCGTCGACCTCCGCGTCCGTGAGCTCGACCTCGAGCGCGGCGACGGCGTCGCAGCGGTCCTTCTCCTCGGGCGTCAGCAGGGCCATCTCCTTGCGGATCTGCTCGGCCTTGAAGTAGTGGTACGCGTCCTGGATGCGCTGCGCGTCGCCGCCGTCGGCCTTGAACCGTCTGTCCATCTCCTTGAGCTGGAGCCGCGCGTGGTAGCCGAGGTGCCAGAGGGGGTCGTGGTAGCTGTACTCCTGCTCCTCCTTCTCGTCCTGCTCGAGCTTCAGGATGGAGTCGCGCGCGTTCTTTTTGGTCTCCTTCGTGCCGTCGTAGTCGAAGACGTAGGGGTCGCCGTCCTCGGGGTGGAGCCGCCGGATCCACTTCTCCTGCTTGCGCGCGGCGACCTCCGCGGCCGTGTAGTAGAAGGTCTTCTTCGTCCACTCCTTCTTCGCCATGGACACGAAGTTGAGCCGCTGCGGCTTCTGGATGTCGACCTTGTTCGGCGCGGGCATCTTCATCATCATCTTCTGGGCCTCGGCCATCTTCGGGTCGTTCTTCACCTCGTTGGCGATCTTCTCCTTCTCCCGCACGGACTTGGTCGTGTTCATGATCGACGACCACGTCGACGCGCGGCCGAGCTCCTTGCGGTGCTTCAGCTCCCGCAGCAGCGCCTTCGCCTCGCGGCGGACGGCGGGGTCGAGGTCCCTCTTCGTGCAGAGCACGCCCAGGGACCCCGAGGCCTTGGCGTCCTCGTCGAGGCCCATGAGCGCGCGCGCGTTGCGGAGCTGCGCCTTGTGCCGGTCCCGCGGCGGGCAGCCCTCGGCGAACCAGACCTTCTCCGACGCGGCGCGGGCCAGGGCGTAGTCGTCGACCCGGAGCGCGGCGTTGGCGAGGTTGCCGTGGAGCGACCGCACGAGGGCCGCCGCGCGGCCGTCGAGCGCGCCGTCGCCGAGGCCCATGGTCGCCGCCTCGCCCTTGGGGCCCAGGAGCCCGGCGGCGAGGTCGCCGCGGGGCACGCAGCCCGACGCGAGCGGCATGTCGTCGGGCTCGGGCGCCGGCCGGAGCAGCCAGATGGCGTCGAGGTAGGCCAGGATGGCGCCGTCGAAGTCTTTGGATTTGAAGGCGGCGTTGCCCTCGACCTTGCGCCGCTCGGCGTGGTCCACGCGCTTCGCGCGGCCGCAGCGCGCCAGGCTCTGCAGGTCGTCCAGCCGCTCCAGGCCCCGGAGCAGCTCGTGGCGGCCCGGGTCGCCGAGCGTCTCCCGCGGGCCGCCCATAGTCGACTTTAGAATTCAACGTTGAAGCGGCACCGTCGCCGCGCATAGCATCTCGCAAAACCGATGGACATCACCAAGGATCACTGAGAGGCCGCCCCGAGCTTGGAACCACGAACGAAGCCTTGACCATGCTGACGCGGTCGCACGCGGCGCGCAAGGAGCGGCGGCGGCGCAAGAGCGAGATGAAGCGCATGCTCGCGGCGCGCATGGCCGCGCGCCAGGAGGCGGAGCGCCAGCACCTCGACGCGTGGTTCCGCGAGTTCGACAAGAACGACGACCGGCGCCTCGACAAGAAGGAGCTCGCGGCGCTGCTCATGACGCTCCAGCCCGAGGCGCCGCCCAGCGACGAGACGCTGGACCGCCTCATGCGCGAGGCCAAACTCGAGGACGACCAGCACGAGCCCGTGCACCGCGAGCAGCTCGCGCGCGTCGTCCTCAAGAACCTGTCCTACGTCAAGGAGGCCCAGTTCATCGACACGCTCTTCGACCGCTTCGACGAGGACAAGTCCGGGTCCCTGGACCGCGACGAGTTGAAGGGTTTGATGCACTCCATTGCTTTGGGCGACGTCAAGGTCTTCCCGCCGGGGGACCCGGCCTACGCCCAGGCCGCCTGCATCGCCTACAAGTTCAAGTGCCTCGAGGACCTCATGGCCAAGGGCGTCATCGACGAGCCCTACTTCAGGGAGAAGCGCGCGCGCGTCGTCAAGCGGCACACGGGTTTGATGTCGCCGCGGCTCCGCGAGCGGGACCCGGAGCCCCACGAGGTCGACTTCGTCATCGAGCAGGTCGACACGAACAACGACAACCGCATCAACAAGGAGGAGTGCATGGCGGCGCTGGGCATGTGGATGCAGGTCATGAAGGACGACCCGGACGTCGCCGCGGGGCCCAGCGAGAAGAGCCACGCCTGCGCGCTCATGTGAGAGAGCCGCGCGTTAATTTCTCTTGTTACAGCTCGCCCGCGCAGACGCCGCAGGTCCGCGCGCACCGCGCCCGGATCTGGCTAACTTCTTCGACTGTTACAGCTCGCCCGCGCAGAGGCCGCAGGTCCGCGCGCACCGCGCCCGGATCTGGCCGCCGCCGCCGCACGCCGCGCGGCGGCAGGACACGTGCGCGTCCGCGCACGTCGGCGCGCGCAGCACGACGGCGGCGTCGGGCTCGGCGGTGACGACGTGCGTCGCGACGGCCGCGCCGCCCCAGAGCGCGAAGCTCTTGCCGTCGACGTCGTCGGGCGCCGCGTCCGCGTGCGCGGCCGCGAGGAACGCGGAGAACGCGTGCGTCGGGTACGTCTCCGTGGACACCTTCGCGAGCGGCGGCACGCGCGCCGCGAGCTTGCCCCAGGGCACGCCGTCGCGCAGGGCGCCGTGCCAGTAGACGTGCATGGTCTCCGCCGGGTGGCGGTTCTCGAAGGTCACGCGCGTCTTCACGATCTCGTAGACCCACGTCTCGAAGGCCTTGAACGTGCGCTTCCGGAAGACCTTGACCTCCGCGTCCTTGGCCCGCAGCGACGCGCCGCGCTTGACGGCGACGAACGTCGGGCAGTGGTCGTCGTCCTTCGCCGCGGCGTCGCCGCCGAGCTTCGCGGCGAGCTTCGAGGCCTCGTCGTGCGCGAGGCTTTTCGGGTCGAGGTCGGTCTTCGCGAAGACGACGTGCGCGTCCCAGCGCCCCGCGCCGGACGCGTCCGAGAGCTCGGCGTCCACGAAGGGGTGCGGGAAGCGCAGCTCGCGGTCGAGGCGGTCCTCGCAGGCGCCGGAGACGTAGAACGCGTGGACGAGGTGCCGCCGGAGCGCGCCCGTATCCGAGTCGAGCGCGATCTTCCGCAGCTGCGACGTCGTCGCGACGCGGTGCACGCGCCGCTGGGCGTAGGCCACCTCCTTGGGCACCTTGGGCTTTTGCGGCGGCGGCGGCGGCGGCGGCCTCCGCGGCGGCGGCTTCCGGAAGTTCGGCTTCGGCGGCCGCCGCTGCTGCCGCCCGCCGAAGCCGTGGAAGGGGTTGCCGCGCGCCTGCTTGTTGCCCGTGGGTTTGCCCGCGGCGTCCGTGCGGCCGACCTGGTCGTAGCGCCGCCGCTTCTTCGGGTCGCTGAGCACGTCGTACGCCTCCGCGACGAGGGCGAACTTCTTCGCCGCCTTCTCGTCGCCCGGGTTCTTGTCCGGGTGGTACTTCTTCGCGGCCTCGCGGTAGGCGCTCTTGAGCTGCTTCTCGTTGAAACTCTTGTCGATCTTCAGCAGCTTGTAAAAGTCCGTCTCCTTGGCCACGGCGGCCAGGGCGACGAGCAGCAGGCGCCGCAGCATGGTGCGACGGCCGCCGGCGCCGGCGTCGCGGCGGCTGCGACGCGCGGCGCTCGCGACAGCTGCGACGCGCGCGCTCGCGACGGCTGCGACGCGCGGCGCTCGCGACGGCTGCGACGCGCGGCGCTCGCGACGGCTGCGACGCGCGGCGCTCGCGCAGCGTCCGGTGACGTGTGCAGTGCTCCGCGCGTCGGCGCGTGCGCAAGCGGCGGCGGGTCGAGTCCGCAGATTGCCGCGACCAGCGCAAGGGGATCTTCAAGTATCGATACTTGAAGATCCCCTTGACCAGCGCGTCGATGCCCGCTTGAAGGGCAAACATCGGCACGGAGCCCTCGCGCCCCCTCGTAGTGGCCCCCCAGAGGGTCCCCGGCCCAGGGAAGAGGGCGAATAAGCTTAGTTAAGCCCCGAGGGCCGTCTGGGCGACGTCCGCAGCGTCCGTGCGGACGGCGTCCGTCCGGACGGCGCCCGCCTCCACCGGCGGCGCCTTCGCGGCGCCCCGGGCCGCGGCCTTGGGCGCGGCGAGGGCGCCGAACGACGAGGTCACGGACTTGGACAGGGACTCGAAGAGGTCCTGCCGGTCCTGCTTGCCGAGCTGACCGAGGACGACCATCGCGAGCGCGGCGGCGAACGTCGACGACATGAGGACGATGAGGATGTACGTGAACGCGTCGCTGGCGAAGGCGGCGTCGCGCTGCCCGACGTGGGCCATGGCGAAGACCATGAGCGCGTAGAAGAAGACGAGCACGAGCTCCGTCTGCGCGATCTCGGAGACGAGGTCGTCGTCGTCCTCGATGTAGGGCTCGTAGAACGTGAACACGCGGTGCGAGACGATCGTCGCGAGGAGGCCGATGGCGATCTGGGAGATGGTGCCGGCCCGGAACATGCTGAGGACGCCCGTGAGGAAGATGCGCCGCAGGATCTCGTAGACGATGAAGAGGTAGCACCGCGGCTCGTACTCCTCGAAGAGGAACTCGACGTGCGCGAGCGCCGGGTCGCCGTCGCGGATCTCGAGCTTCCCCATCTGCTGGAGCCGCACGCGATGCATCGCGACGGCGCTGTCGATGACGTTGGAGCTCGCTGGCGCGTCGCGCCCCTCGTCCGCCAGCGGCGGGTTCACGCGCGCGCGCAGCCTCCAGAGCGCGACGGCGAAGCCCAGCGGGACGCCGACGGGGTAGACGAAGATCGCGATGACGGCGTAGGGCATCCACGCCCGCTTCCAGCTGTTCGACGTGCACGCGATCATCGGATCGATCTGCAGGATGGAGATGTCGTCGCCGTAGCCGCCCTCGTAGTCGAGGCACGCGAAGTATCGCAGGCAGTAGGACGACGTCGAAGGCACGAGCACGTAGAGCGCGAACAATGACCAGTACCACGCGGCGTCGACGACCCCGGGCCGCCGTTCGCGCGCCACGCACGAGCAGCGCAGCGCCGCGGCGGCTGCGATCGCGAAGAGGACGACCGGCGGGATGAGCGTCACGAAGACGAGCTTGTCGAAGTAGCGGAAGCTCCCGAAGCACTCCGGCTTCGCGAAGCTGATGAGGCTCAGGTTCACGAACGAAAAGAGCTTGAGCATGCGGTCGAAGGCGGCCGGGAACCGCACCTGGGGCAGCGTCCACGTGATGCTCGTGACAATCTGGTACGTCGCGATGACGATCTTGAGCTTCGTCACGGCGCCCCGCTTGGCGGCCGCCTCGCCTTGCCCGTCGAGGCACGCGCCGCGCTGGACCGCCGCCTCCCACTCGTCCGCGTCGATCGCGCCGTCCCCGGACGGGTCCAAGACGTGGAGCGCGACGTCGATGCGGCCGGGTTCCAGCAGGAGCCGGAGGTTGTCGTCGCCGCACGTGCGGAGGAACTCGACGACCTCGTCGTTGCCCGCGACGGCCTCGGCGATCTCCATCCTCGTCAGCGTGCCGCTGCCGTCCGCGTCGATCATGTCGAAGCACCGCCGCGCCGCGCTCAGAAACGCGGTCTCCGCCTCCTCGAGCGCCTCGTTCGCGGCGTACTCATCGACGTCGACGACGACGGACTTTTTGGCCGGAACAGGCTCGTCTTGTTCCTCCATTTTCTCCGTGGCGATGTCCTCGGGCGCCTCGCCCTTGGCGACCTCGCGGAAAAGGTGCGCGGCGTTCGTCCAGACCTCGGAGAGGCCGAACCGGCGCACGACCACGCCCACCACGCTGAGGAGCAGGAGCGCGGCCAGGATCGTCCCGACGATGTTCGATCCCGTCGCCTTGATCTTGTCGCGGCAGTCTTCGCAGCGGTTTTTAACGGCGTCGTAGAAAAAGTGCGCCTCGCAGGAACCGCACAGCGGCCCCTTGTGCCCCGGCGCGCACGAGCTATTCCACCCGCCGTCGCACGACTTCTCGAGGGTGCACTCGTAAATCTTCTTCGCTCGCTCCGACACGCGCCAATAATTCTTCTTGAGGTCCATCGACTCCAAGGTCGTGCCCGCGGGGCAGCTGACGCAGTCGTCTCCGTCGACCGCGCACGCGCCGTCGCACTCCAAGCAGCAATCCTTGCACGGCAGCGGCTGTCCGCTTTCGGCGAGGGGCGTCTCGTCGGCGTGCTGTACGTACCGTCGCCGGTCCCAGTAGTAGTCGCCGATGCACGCGTCGCAGTAGGTCTTGCCTTCTCGGAGCGTCGTCGTCGGCGTCGCGCAGAGCGCGCACGTGCTCTGCTCCGTGAGGTTGCTGTAAGAGCCCCGAGGACACGGCGTGCAGGACGACGCGGTGCTTTTTGAGAACGTGCCGACGGGGCACGGCGTGGCGGTCGAGGCGCCCTCGACGGGCACGAACGTGCCCGGACTCGCGAGCTTGCAAATAGCTTGGCCGGGAGCGTCCGTGTAGGTTCCCGGCTGGCACGGCGTGCAGGACGCCGCGCCGGACGTCGAGTAGGTCCCCGGCGGGCACGCGACGACGAGCGCGTCCGTGGCGGCGAAAAGCTCACCGATCTCGAGCGCCGTCTCGCCGCGGACCATCGCCAGGCTCGACGCCTCGTCGACGACGACCGACGCGAGCGAGGTGCCGGTCGCGTCCTGGCGGTCGAACGCGCGCTGCGCGTCTCCGCTCTCGATCGAATCGAGCAGCGCGGTTCTGACGGTGTCCTGGTAAAAAGTCTTGGTGTACTCCATGACGCCTTCGGAGGCGGTCTCTCCGGGGACGAGCTCGTAGACCGCGCGCGCGACGAAGCGGACCGCGTCGCTCCCGGCCGCGTCGAGGCGCCGACGCCCGGCCGAAAGGTGGACGTCCTCGGCGGAGACGTCGAAGACCGCACCACCACCGGGCGCGTTGACGATCTCGCGGACGGCGGACGCGAAGGCCTCGCGAGCCGCGTCGTCGTCGGGGAAGCGGACCGCGTCCAAGCCAGAGAGCACCAACCCGGTGCCGACCTCGAACGTGATCGTCGACAGCTCCGCGTTCGTCAAGCCGGCGTCCACGGGCGCGCACGTCGCCGAACCCTCGTCGCTCGTCTGTCCGTCCGGACACAGGTCACAGGAAGACGCGCCCGAGGCGGAGTATCGGCCCGCGGGACAAACCGATGCGGCGACGGCCCCCGCGACCCAGGCGTACGTGCCCGGGAGCGCGAACGTGCAGCTCGCGGTCGCTTCGAGGTTCGCGAAGCGACCGGGGTCGCAGAGCGCGCACGCGGAGGCCTTCGCGCCCGAGTAGGAACCGGGTGGACACTTGGTCTGCTCCGACGCGCCCTCCACCTCGACGACGTAGCCCGCGTCCGCGATGACCGCGGCGACGGCGCCCGACCGCGGGACGTACGTACCGGCCTCGCAGTCGACGCACTCGCTCGCGGCGGAGCCGGAAAATGAGCCCGCGGGGCACGGGCGTTGCCTCGACGCGCCGGCGACGTCGACGAAGGACCCAGCCTCGGCGATCTTGCAGCTAGACTCGCCGATCGCGTCCTGGTATGTTCCGGCCTCGCAGTCGATGCACGCTTTCGCGCCGGAGCCGCTGTACTTGCCCGCATCGCACGCGACCTGTTTCGACGCGCCGAGCGAGTCGACGAAGAAGCCGGCGTCCGCGAGCGCGCAGCTAAATTCACCAGTCGCACCCTGGTACGTCCCGGCCTCGCAGGCGATGCACTCGCTCGCGGCGGAGCCGCTGTACTTGCCCGCATCGCACGCGGTCTGCTCCGAGGCGCCGAGCGAGTCGACGAAGAAGCCAGCGTCCGCGAGCTTGCAGTTCGGGCTGCCGGTCTCATCCTGGTACGTCCTGATCGCGCAGCTTGAGCACACGTTCGCGCCAGGACCGGAATACGACCCCGCGGAGCAGATCGCGCACTCGCTCGCGCGCTCGGCCGAGAACTTGCCCGAGGCGCATTTCGTGCACTCGTCGTCGCCCTCGGCCGAAAAGGTGCCGGCGTCGCAGGGCGTGCATGCGGCGTTGTTGTAGTAGCCATCGAAGGTCGCGTTCTCGACGGTCCCCGCGGGACAGGTGCCGTTCGTGCACCCGCTCCCCGAGAAGACGTCGCCGAAGCACGCGCACGTCCCGTCGCCGCGGATGCCGTCGTCGCACGAGCCGCGCGACCGGCCGCTCCCCGCGATGCCGCAAGTGTCCGTGAGGCGCGGCGCGTTGCGGTCTTCGTTACCCCCTTGCGGGCACGGCTCGCAGGTCTTCCCGTAGAAACCCGCCTGGCACTCGCCGCACTGCTCGACCACTCCGGGCACCTCGTGGTCGAAGCCGCCGAGGCACTGGCAGTACGCTTCGGAGAAGACGACGGAGGCCAGGAGCCCTGTATCGCAGAGGCCCTTGCTACCGCAGGCAGTGTCGCCTTGCGTGCAGTAACCGTTCGCGAAGAAGTTGAGGAAGCCGTTCGCCGCGCCCACGACGAGGTCGAGGTCGCCGTCGCCGTCGATGTCGCCGAGCGCGGGCGCGCTGGAGTCCCAGAGGCCCGAGACGTCGATGCCGTCGAAGGGGTTCTCGTTGCCGGTGACGGCTACGTAGCTCGGCGACGCCGCGGACCCGACGTTCTCGTAGTAGTTGAGGACGCCTGCGTCCCTGCCCACGACGAGGTCGAGGTCGCTGTCGCCGTCGAGGTCGCTGAATGCGGGCGCGCTGTAGGAACCGACGTCGATGCCGTCGAAGGGGTTCGCGTCGCCGCTGACGACCGCGTAGGTCGGCGACGTCGCGGACCCGACGTTCTCGTAGTAGTTGAGGACGCCTTCCTCTTCGCCCAAGACGAGGTCGAGGTCGCCGTCGCCGTCGAGGTCGACCAACGCGGGCGTGCTGAAGCCCCGGCCCGCGGAGTCGGTACCGACGTCGATGCCGTCGAAGGGGTTCGCGTCGCGGCGACGGCCCGCGTAGGTCGGCGACGCCGCGGACCCGACGTTCTCGTAGTAGGAGAGGCCGCCGTCGAATTCGCCCACGACGAGGTCGAGGTCGCCGTCGCCGTCGATGTCGCCGAGCGCGGGCTTGCTGCGGGAACCGACGTAGATGCCGTCGAAGGGGCTCGCGCTGCCGGTGACGGCCGCGTAGCTCGGCGACGCCGCGGACCCGACGTTCTCGTAGTAGTAGAGGCCGCCGTCCTTCTCGCCCACGGCGAGGTCGAGGTCGAGGTCGCCGTCGAGGTCGCCGAACGCGGGCTTGCTAAAGGAACCGACGTCGATGCCGTCGAAGGGGTTCGCGCTGCCGATGACGGCCGCGTAGCTCGGCAAGACCGCGGGCCCTTCGATCTCGTAGTAGTAGAGGTCGCCGTTCCGTACGCCTACGACGAGAACGAGGTCGCCGTCGCCGTCGAGGTCGCCAATCGCGGGCCTGCTGTAGTCACCGCCGTCGATGCCGTCGAAGGGATTCCTGGTGCCGGTGACGGCCATGTAGCTCGGCGACGCCCCGGACCCGGCGTTCTCGTAGTAGTAGAGGGCGCCGTCGTACTCGCCCACGACGAGGTCGAGGTCGCCGTCGGCGTCGAGGTCGCCGAGCGCGGGCGCGCTGTGGAGACCGACGTCGATGCCGTCGAAGGGGTTCTCGATGGCGGCCTCGTAGCTCGGCGACGTCGCATTCCCGACGTTCTCGTAGTAGAAGAGGGCGCCCCGGAATTCGCCCACGACGAGGTCGAGGTCGCCGTCGCCGTCGAGGTCGCCGAACGCGGGCGCGCTGTTGCGACCGACGTCGACGTCGTCGAAGGGGTTATCGTTGCCGGTCCTGGCCTCGTAGCTCGGCGACGCCGCGGACCCGGCGTTCTCGTAGTAGAAGAGGGTGCCGTCCTCGTCGCCCACGACGAGGTCGAGGTCGCCGTCGCCGTCGAGGTCGCCGAATGCGGGCGTGCTCCCGCTGGAATGGACGGCGATGCCGTCGAAGGGGTTCGCGGCGCCGGTGACGGCCTCGTAGCTCCGCGACGTCGCATTCCCGTTATTCTTGTAGTAGTCGAGGGTGCCGTCGTAGGAGGAGGAGTAGTAGTAGGTGCCGGCTCCGTAGTGTGGTTCATCATCGGTGCCGTCGGAGCCGCTCACGACGAGGTCGAGGTCGCCGTCGCCGTCGAGGTCGGCGAACGCGGGCGTGCTACCGACGATGCCTTCGAAGGGGCTCGCGCTTCCCGTACGATTAACGTAGCGATGCTCGTTCCCCCAGCAGAACGTCTTGTTCCGCAGGATGCAGAGCGCCGACGCCCGGGCGGCCAGGAGAACCAAGACGACGCTCACCGCCATCGCTTCGTCTCGCGCGTCGCTGAATTCACCGGCCTGCGGGCGAAGGGCGTCGGCGGTCGGCGCGGCGCGCGATGTGGGGGCGGACGAGGGCGTCGGCGGCCGGGGAGATCGCCTTCCGACGAGCGGCGGCGGGCGGGCGCGCAGAGGGAAGAGAGGCTGGCGTCGGCCAAGCTCGAAGCAGAGCGCCGAGGGCCCTGTGACGCCTCGACGCCGAGGGCTCGGCGACGCCTCGAGGCCTCGGCGTGGGGCGTGGAAGAGGCGCGGAGGTTCGCTGCTCCTCTTTTCCCTTGATTTTCGGAGACGACGTGCGACTAATACCAGGCGGCGTTGAAACTGAGCTGTGGTAAGCTCCGGCTGAACCTGAGGCCGAGCCTCTGAAAACTCCGACTCCCGCGGTTCCTCCCCGGGCCCCCTACGTTTAGAGACGCGTCAAGGTAAATTTCTGATCGCCAGCAGCACCAATTCGTTTTTCGACGGTCGCCGGGGAGGCTCCGGGGGACTCTAAAGCGGCCTCGCGGCGCACAATCACAAGCACTCGCGGACTCGCGCGCGAGGCAGGTGCAGCGCACGACGAGCGGCCGGCCGCCGCGCGGCCGCGCGGCGATGTCTAGGCCCCGCTTACGCGCGCGCCGCGGCGCGCTTGAGCCAGGCCCCGATGGCGCGCAGCGTGGCCTCGTCGCCGACGCCGTGGCCGCCCGGGTGCTTGTGGTACTCGACGGCCGCGCCCGCGCCCCCGAAGAGCTCCCGGGTCCACGTGGAGACCACGAAGGGCAGCGTCGGGTCCGCCTCGCCGTGGGAGATGAGGATGTGGTGCCGCCGCTCCGCGAGGTCCCGGGCCCACTTCTCGACGACGAGGGGCGCGCCGGAGATGTGGAGGATGCCCGCGAGCGGCGCGTCTTTCGGCAGCGACAGCGCGACGTCCGTGGCCGTCATCGCGCCCTGCGAGAAGCCGCCGAGGACGAGCGCGCCCTGGGGGAACGTTTCGCGCAGCGCGGCGACGAAGGCGAGCCCGTCGGAGCGGCACGCATCGAAGCCCGCGGGCGGCTCGCGGATCAACGACGCGAGCGCGCCCTCGCCGTTCGCGGCCGCCGCGGCCCAGCGGTTCGGGTCGAGGTCCCACCACTGGGGCCCCGCCGACGGGAACGCGAAGACGCAGCGCGTGCCGCCTAAAAGCTGGCCCATGGGGTCGCAGAGCGGCACCAAATCGTCGGGCGGCGCGTTGACGCCGTGGAGCATCGCGACGACGAAATCGTGCGCGTCGCGCGTCGCGCCGTTCGCGTATTTCACGATCGTGGGCCATTTGCCGAACGTCGCGGTCTCCGGCGCGCCGGGCGCGGGCGCGGGCCGGCGCACGTTGGCCTCGGCGAGGCGCGCGAGGGCCTCGCGGCTCCGGTTGCGCAGGTCCGCCTTCTCGCAGCAGTCGGCGTGCGAGAGGCCCGCGGACTTGATGAGCTCCTTCATGGCCTTGACGCCCATGCTGTCGACGTCGACGTTGGCGGCCATGATGCGTGCGCAGCGCGCCGGGCTGCGGTGCGCGCGGCGCCTGATGCGACGACGAGCGCCGCGTGTGGAGCGCTTGTGGCAAATAAACGTCAACATAGCACTTCAACGAAGCCAAAAACGCCTTCCCAGCCCATCGAACGAGGTCCTGCATTTTCGTGATGCTGCGGCCGCCCGCGTTCGCGGCCCGCCGCCTCCGCGCCGCCGCGCGGCGCCGGAAGAGCCTCGCCGTGGCCGCCCCGTCCACGGACGGCTCGTCGATCCCCACGGCGCCCGGCCGGCTGCCCCTCGTCGGCCACGCCCTCAATTTCAAGCCGCCGAAGATGCACGAGTACCTCGAAGGGGTCGCGAGGGACCTCGACGCCTGGGCCTTCGTCGCCCACTTCGGCCCGCGGACGCCCGTCGTCGTCGGCGACCCGGCGCTGGCCCAGGCGCTTTTGGCGCCGCGGAGCGGCTGGACGGGCCGGTCCGCCGCGGTGCTGCCGTTCTTCCGCGACTCGTCCGACGCCATCGTCGGCGACCCGGAGGCCCAGGGCGTCGCCTTCGCGAACGGACACTTCCACTGGGGCCTGGCGCGCAAGGCGTCGGAGGACGGCCTGCTCAAGACGTCGTTCGTGAAGCGGTCGCACGCGATCATCAAAGACAAGGCCGCGGAGCTCGGCGGGATCTTGCGGGACGCGGGCGGCGCGCCCGTGGACGTGCAGACGCTCTTCGCGCGGACGGCGCTCGACATCGTCGGGAGCCTGGCCTTCGAGGCGGACATCGGGTCCGCGGCGGGCGACAAGGCGGAGCTGGAGGCGCGACTCAAAGCCATCTTCACGGGCATCGGCGAGTGCATCGGCGCGCCGCTGCCCTACTGGCGCTGGGGCTTCCCCGCGCCGGCCAGCGTCCTGTGGCGGCGACGATTCTCGAGAGATGTTGACCGGGACGACGAAGAGTAAAATCGTTACCGACGCGCTCGGTAGGCGCCGGCGTACGACCGCTACGTGGACAACGGGAAGCGGCTCGTGGAGCTCGTGCGGCCCATCGTCGACGCGCGGCGCGAGGCGCTGGCGGCGGGCGCGGAGCCGACGTGCTTCGTCGACATGCTCCTCGACGAGGCGCCGGCGTACAGCGACGCGGAGGTGATCTGGAACGCGACGCAGATCCTCGGCGCGGGCTACGACACGACGTCGAACACGCTCGCGTTCACGACGCTGCTCTTGGCGTCGCGGCCCGAGTTGCAGCGGGCGCTCCGCGACGAGGTGACGGCCGCGGCGCCGGCGGGGGCCGTGGGCGCCGACGACGTCGCGAAGCTGCCCCTGTTGAACGCCGTGCTCAAGGAGTCGATGCGCCTCTACCCCGCGGCGCCGTTCCTAGGGCGGCTCTACGAGAAGGACGAGGCCTTCGCCTACGGCGGGGCGACGTTCGAGCGCAACGCGAGCGCGCTCGTGTCGCCCTACTTGCTGGGCCGCAACGCCCAGGTCTGGCCCGACGCCCTCGAGTTCCGGCCGGAGCGGTTCCTCGGCGGCCAGCGCGCGGGCGACGCGAGCCACGCGTACGCGTGGCTGCCCTTCGGCTTCGGCGCGCGGGGCTGCGTGGGCATGAAGCTGGCCATGATCGAGGCGAAGCTGCTCCTCGCGGGCGTCGTCGCGGACTTCCACATGGAGCTCGCGCCGGGCCAGAGCCCCGAGCCCGACCCCGTCCTCGCGCTGACGCTCTCCAACGCGGGCGGCGTCCACCTGGCCCTCACGCCCGTCTAAGACATGCGCACGGGGCGGTCTGCGGTTCTCGAAGGGCGACGCGAGCTCGAGTGGCGCAAAAGCCAGGGGCGCTCGAAGGGCTCGAGTGCTTACAGGGTCGCGGTGGCCTGGTCGCAGGGGTTCTCGAAGGACTCGCTCGCGTCGTCGCAGGCGGAGCCGGCCGCGTAGGCGACCTTGTAGGTCGCCTTCGACGGGCGCTGGTCCTTCGTCGAGGCGTAGGAGAAGGTCCAGGAGAGCGTCGCGGCGCCGTCCTTGACGCAGGCGTAGATCTTCTTCTCGAACTGCTCCCAGGCGCCGCGGTTGAGGTGGGGCTCCTGGGGGAAGAGGTTCGTGGGCACGGCCTTGCCGCCGAGCTGGTTCGCGAGGATGTGGCCCGCGTCGTCGTCGGTGCAACTGTCGTGGCCGCCGAGCTTGTGCACGTAGTCGCGCTCCGTCGGCTGCGGCTCGCTGCCCGTGTCGAGGTCCTCCTTGGAGATCTTGCAACCTAGCAAATGTGTCATCGTTTCCCCACCGGAAATCTCTCGAAAATCGTCGCGGCCGCAGGACGCTGCTTGCAACTGGCGGACGTGACGACGGGCATGGAGTCGTGAGTCGTATAATGGTAGGTGCATTTCCCACCGCCGCCGGCCTCGAGCGAGTTCGTGCCGGTCGACGGGTAGTCGACGCCCACCGTCGCGTTGCCGCGCAGGTTGGCGGCCGACGCCGCGGCGAGCACCATGATCGCGAGATGGAGGCTGCCCATTGCTTCTAGATTCTCGCCCGAGCTGCACAGGTTGACGTTGATGACTTGTTGATGACTGATTGATGCACGACGCGCCGAGGCTCACGCCTCGGGGTCGCAATCCAATTGTTCTGCCACGCTCCGCTCCCAGCTGTTCGCGGGGTCGGACGCGTGCCTCGAGCTGGACACGAGCTCCTGAAAAGACATGGACAGCGACATCCGCGATTTCGACCCCTACGTCTACGAGTACGCGCGCAGCGAGATGCGCGAGACGCCGCCGCCGCCGCCGCAAAGCGACCTCTTCGCCTGGGCGGACGACGACGACGACGCCCTGCCGCCGGACCCCGCGCCGGCGCCGCCGTCGCCGCCCGGCGCCGCGGGCACGGCCGTCGCGGCCGTCGCCGGCGCCGCGGGCGCGGCCGTCGGCGCGGCCGTGGGCGCCGTCGCGAACGCCGGCGGCGCGTTCGGCGACGCCGCCGCGGGCCGGTCCGTGACGTCGCGGCTCGGCCGCGTGCTCCGCGAGTCTACGGACTCGCGAGCCTACGACCCGGACGGCGGCGCGGACGGCGGCGGCGCCGCGTTCGGCGACTATGGGCGCGGCGTGCTCGCGCGGGGCAAGCTCGCGCGCGGGCGCGACCCCTACGACGCCTACGCCTTCGGCGACGTCACGCGGGGCCTCGCGGCCGTCGCGCACGACCGCGTGGCCGCGCTCGGCCGCGCGGCCGTCGACGGCGCGCGCGCGGGCTCGGCCGCGGGCGCGACCGTCGGCGGCGCGGCGGCGTCGGCGGCGTCGCGCGCCAAGGACGGCACGGCGGGCCGCGTCGCGGACACGGCGGCCCTCGGCGGCCACGCGGACCGCGGCGCCGACGGCGCCGCGCGCTACAAGTTTGGCGACGTGACGCGCGGCGTGCTCGCCGCGGGCCGCGTCGCGCGGGGCGGCGACGCGGACCGCGGGGCCTACCGCTTCGGCGACGCGACGCGCGGCGTCTTCGCGACGCTCGGCTGGGGCCGCGGCGGCGGCGACGCGCGCGACGCGCGCGACGCGGCGGCCGCCGTCCGCGAAAGCACGCGCGCGAACCTCGACGTGATCGAGCGGCACTGCGACGCGTTTCTCGCGGACGCCGGCGACGGCGCGACCTACGAGGCCTGGCTCGCGGCGCTCCACCCGGAGAACGTCGCCGCCGACGGCACCGTCGACGCGCGCTTCTACTTTCCCGACTCGGACCACCGCCGCGTCTGGGAGGCTCGACGAACCACCGCCGCGCCGTCCGCCTCCGTGGAGTTTTAATGCGCGCGCCTGCTTGTGATGAAGATCGGGGTGCACGTGGAAACGTCCTCTGGTTTGTCGAGCCCTCTCTAGTGTTACGGCTCGCGAGCAAAAAAGCCCCCCGGCGGCGCGGCGCCTCAGCCCGCGATGGTCGGCGGCGTCGCCGCGGCCGCGAGGCGCGCGTCGTCGTTCGGCGCGGCCGCGCGGAGCATGCCCTTGGACCGCAGGACCTCGACCTTCTTCTTGAGCTGCTCCTTGGACATGTCCGTGAAGGCGCCGATGTTCGAGTTGTTCCAGAAGTTGCGCATGACCGTGAGCGACGGCTCGAGCGACACCGCGTAGTGCCACCAGCCGCTCGGCACGAGGATCGTCTCGCCCTCGCGCAGCACGACGGCGTAGGGCGTCGCCTTGGCGTAGTCCGGGTAGGCCGCGACGGTCTCGGCGTAGGGCGCGAGGGGGTCGATGGGGCTGTGGCTGCCCTCGGCGTAGAGGTAGGCCGCGTCGGACGGCGCGTAGGCGACGTAGAGCTTCGAGCCCCGGACCATGCTCAGCCACGCGTGGGCGCCCGCGTTGTCGAAGTGGAGGCGCGTCGCCGAGCCGCCGCAGCCCACGAAGACCTTGACGAGGCGCCGCGACGACGCGTCCGCGGCCGACCGGCTCATCGCCTCCACGGTCTTGAGCTTGTCCCCGAAGATCATCTTGTTCGTCGCGAGCTCCGTCTGCGACAGCAGCTCCAGCGTCAGATCGGAGACGCAGGGCGGGTGGGGCTCGAAGAGGGGCCGCTGGGCCTCCAAACGCTCGAAGGCCTCCCAGCCGTTGACGTAGAACCGCGGCAGGCGTCCTTTCGCGCGTCGGGCACGTCGTCGTCCTCGTCGAGGCACTGCGTCCACATGGCGTAGAGCGCGTAGTCCGCGAGCGTCATCTCGACGACGGCGACGTCCCGCAGGTGCTCCTTGGGCGTCAAGGGCGCGCGGAGCTTCGCGAGGATCCACTGCTCGTTCGCCCAGTCGCTCTCCATGAGCTCGTCCCACGTCCACCGCTCGCGCCCCTCCCAGGCCGCGCCGATATCGCGCGCGACGCAGAGCCCCGTCGTCGACACGTCGCTCGTGCCCGTCCACGCGCCGTCGGCCGCGTCGCCCGCGTCGAAGGACGGCGGCGCGCCGCGGAAGCGCGGGTGGTCGAGCGCGGCGACGTCCGCCCGGGACCGCCGCGCCTTGACGAAGCTCGCGTACTCTGGGGGCGTGGGAGGCGGCGCGATGGCCGCGAGCCAGGGCGGGAGCTCCTCGAGCTGCTCGACGACGGGCGGGTCGTCCTCGACGACGCGGTCCCCGATGGCGACCAAGGTGACGTCGAAGATGAGATCCGTGTTCGGCGGGATGAGCTTGGGCACCTCGGCGTCGCCGTACGCGTAGCGCGCGGGCGCGCGGACGCGCGACGTGCCCCCGAGGCTCGTCTGGAGCGTCGCCATCTCGAAGGCGGGCACGACCGCGCGCGCGCCGAGCTTGAACTCGAAGGGCTTGCCCGCGCCCTTGGACCGCGACGCGTCGAAGACGACGCCGCTGCCGGCGACGCGGCCGACGTGGTGCACCTTGACGGCGTCGCCGGCGGCGGGGAACGCGCCGTTGCCCGCCTTGAGCACCTCGATCTCCACCTCGTCGGAGGCGGGCTTGCGGAAGTCGCCGTTCGCGACGCGCGGCAGCAGCGCCGCGGACCGAACAAGCGACGACTGGGCGCCGTCGTCGCCGGCGGCGAAGTCCCGGAAGGACGCGACCTCCGACGCGTGGAGCGCGAGCATCATTTCTTTTTAATTCGTCGGCGGCGACCCGACAGCGCGTCAGCACAACGCGTCAGGCGCAGCGCACCACAAGGCCTCTCCTCCACACCTCGTTTGTGGCGAGCAGGCTCAACAAAGAAAACATCGGCCTCGTTGCCTCGACGAGTGTCATCTACGAGTGTCATCCCGTCGCATGGGCTGCCCGACCGGCAAGTCGTAGCCGGATATCCCGTGTCATCCCGCGGCCGTGCAATGGGCTGCCCGACCGGCAGGTCGTAGCCCGTCTCGTGCGAATGCGCTGCTTTCTGTGGCTCCTGCCCCTCGGCGCCGCGCGGTCCCTGCGCGTCGCACTGCAGGTCTCGGGCCACCTGCGGTCCATGTGCGCCAACGAGAGCCACTTCGAGGCCTTCGCGTCCATGGTCGACGACTGCCGCCGCGTGCTCGACTGCGACGTCTTCCTGCACACGTGGTCGACGACGGAGGCGACGACGAGCACGTGGCACGACCGGGACCCGCCGGCGGCGACGCCGTCGACGCCCTGCGTCGCGCGGCTCGACGCGCGGCTCGGCTTCGCGGGCTCGGCCGTCGAGGACCAGCGCGTCGCCGAGGGCCAGTGGCGGCGCCTCGCGAAGCGCGGCTGGCTCGACCCGAAGGCGCCGGTGCGCTTCGCCGACACGGGCCAGTCCTACCAGGGCCTGCGGGGGCTCACGCACGCGGCGGTCGCCGCGGACGCGCTCCGGGCGAGGAGCGAACTGCCCTACGACGTCGCCGCGCGGCTGCGGCCCGACGTCTGGCAGCGCGACAGCGACCGCTACTCCGGCGTCGTCGACATCGACCACCTCACGCGCGCGGATTTCGCGGCCCTCGCGGCCGCGGCGGGCGCGCGGCGGTCGGGCCGGGGCGTTCTGCACGGCTGCGGCCGGGACCCCCCGGGGAAGCGGAACCGCGACAACTGCTTCTGGGCCCAGCCCGCCACGCTCACCGCGGCGCTCGCGAGCTGGAACGCGACGATGGCCGCGTTCATCGCCGCGCAGCGCTGCGTCGTCGGCTGGGCGCACTCGCGGCCGCCGGGCGAGGTCGTCGTCGCGAACCTCACGCGCGAGGAGCCGTGCCCCCGCCACGCGCCCATCTCCGCGGCCCTCGCGCTGACGTCGACGCCGGGCGAGACGGCGCTGGACATCGCGCTGCGGAGCGCCGACATCGCCGCGGTCGCGTTCTGCGGCGACGCCCGCCAGGTGCCGAACCGCGACCCCTACGTCGTCGTCATCTAATCGAAAAAACTGGCTAATAACAGGGCCGGTCGAGGCGGGCGGGCCGCGCGTCGCCGAGGAGCTCGTCGCCGGCGTCGGGCACGCCGTAGGCGTCGCGCGCGCGCGCGAACGCCGACTCCGCGTCGCAGGACGACGGGATCGCCGCGTAGGTCCCCCACGCGCCGTAGCGCCTCCGGCCGTTGGCGGCGGCGGCGAGGCCGACGACGGCGCCGAAGACGGCGATGAGCAGCACGGGCGCGCCAAAGTCCGCGAACGTGTAGCGCGCCTCGCGCTTCGCGGCCTTGGCCACGGCCGCCGGCAGGCTCTCGCTCGCCGCCGCGACGGTCGCGACGGCGTCGACGGTTTCGACGGCGTCGACGTCGGCGGCGTCGGCCTTCGTCGCCGCGCATCCCGCGGCGTCGACGGAGAAGAGCGTCTTCACCTTGCCCTTCTTGTCGCCGGCGAACCAGGCGCGGCGCACGGCGCCGTTCCCGAGGTCCGCGACGACGACGGACTCGGCGTCGTAGGCCCCGAGCGCGTGCAAATCGTCGAAGCGCGCGGCGGCGCCGTAGCCGTCCGCGAAGCCGCGCTTCCCCTCGTCGCTGCCGGCCAACAGCGTCAAGGAGAAGGACCCGGGCTGGCGGCCCGCGTAGTCGCTCGCCGTCTCCAGGAGGTAGAGCCCCTGCGCGGCCCGGTCGAGGACCACGAACGCGCTCGCGTCCGCGCCCGTCGACGGCAGCGCCTCGACGTCGAACCACTCCGAGGGCTTCGGCGCCGTCGCGACGGCGCGCTCGAAGTGGCCCGTGAGCGGGTCCACGGCGAAGAGCGCCGACTGGCCGCTGTCGCGGTCGTATATCGTGCCGACGACCCACGGTTTGGCCTTCGTGCCGGAGACCGCGAGGCCGTGGACCTTCTCGCCGCTCGACGCCGCGCCCATGGACGACGCGTCGTCGGGGTCGAGCAGGCCCTTGTGGCGGCCGTCGTCGAGGTCCACCAACGCGACCTGGCCCGTCTCCGAGAGCGTCGCCGCCGCGTACCGCCCGCCCGACAACAGCGCGATCCCCTCCGGCGCGGTCGCGGCGTCGCAGCCGTCGTCGTCGACGAAGTCGTAGCTGTAGGAAAAAGTGCCGAGGCGCCGGCTCTCGTAGGAGTAGGAAAAAATCTCGCGCACGTTGGGCACGGGGATGTCGCCGTCGGTCGACTCGACGGTCCATCGGTCCTCGCCGAGGCACGACACGGTCGCCACCTTCTTCGTCGCGACCGTAATTTTCGCCACGGCGTTGCGGCCCCAGTCGCTCGCGACGACGAGCGTGCCGTCGCGCGAGAGCTGCACGTCCCGCGGCGCGCCGACGTCCGCGGTTAGGAGGCTCGCTTCGCCTGTGGCGAGGTCGTAATAGCAGAGCTGGCCGTTGGCGTCGTCGCTGAAGACGCAGGCCGTGTCGGCGATGCAGTCGATGCCCTTGAGGCCCGTCTGCCCGGCGCGGGCGGCCCCGGCGAGGGCCGCCGCCAGGGCTGCCCGGCGTCTCATGTCACCCAAGTGGAAAGGTAACAAAAGCGGTCGAACCGGACATGTTGAAGGGTTGGAAGAAGCGTGTGGCAAATCTGAACGTATGGACGCTTGATGTGCCAGTGGTTCCTCCGCCCGACCCTCTTCCTCTGCGCCTCCGTCGCCCATACGCTCGCGGTCCGTTCGAAGCTGCCCGCGACGCCCCGGAAGCGGATGTCGCCGGCGAAGGTCGCGACGACGCTGGCCGTCACGGCCACGGGCGCCGTCTTCGTCAACTACAAGATGGCGCACGCGGCGGCCGCGGCCCCCAAGGACGCGCTCATGGCCCAGGGCCTCTTCTACTCCTTCCTCGCGCTCTGCGGCAACACGGCCGCCGCGCTGCTGCGGAAGCAGGTGAGCCGCGGGTCCGCCGTGCGGCCCGCGGAGCAGGTGGGGCTCGCGACGGCCATCCAGGGCGTCGCCGCCGTCGCCTACTGCTACTCCCAGGGCCTCCTGGGCACGGCCGTCGCCGGCACCTTCCTCCTGCCCGCCGTCGGGTCCTCCGTGCTCAACGCGCTCACGAAGACGCTCGAGACCAAGGCCTACGCGAGGGCGGCAAAAGAGAGCGAAATTCCCAACGTCAAAGGCTCATATCTCGGCCGTTTTCCACTCGTTTCGGCTGACTTTTGGACGAGCGATCATCTCTCGGAACGGTCTCCAAGCGTGGATGCTTTTTCCGGAACGCGCGCGCGGGGAACACTCACGTTGAAGCGACGTTGAATCACTCTTGTGCTGCCCAGGCCTACGCGATCACGGACGTGTCGCTCTGCGCGCCCTTCCTCGCCTTCGACCCCGTCATGCAGTTCCTGCTGCCGGCGCTCCTCGCGCCGCTCGCCTGCGCGACGGCGGGCGTCGGCTGCGCGGACGCGAAGACGAGCTTCCCGCCGTACCACCCGCTGGCCGTGTGCTGCGTCGCCACGGGCGCCTATCTGCTCGCGAAAGTCGCGGCGGCGTCGGCGGCGACGGCCGCGGCGAAGAAGGACGACGACGCCAGGGTCGTCGCCGGCCTGCCCGCCGGCGCCTGGATGATCCTCTTCAACTGCTGCGTCTACGCGGTGACGTCCCGCCTCGACAAGGCGGCGACGCTCGCCGCGGGCAAGACGCTCTACTACACCTACGGCCGCATCATCATGGCCGCGACGTGCTTCGCCGGCGCGCGGCCGTCCAAGGCGTCCCTCGCGGAGCTCGGCCGGCCGGGGACCCTCGGCCTGGTGCTCGCGACGTGCGCGGCGGAGGCCGTCTACATGCTGAGCCTCTACCAGGCCTTCGCCTGCATCTCGCCGGTCTACGTGACGGCCATCAAGCGCGGCGGCGGCGTGCTCCTCGCGTCCTTCGCGTCCATCTTCTTCTTCAAGGAGCCCGCGGCGGGCCGCGGCTTCCCCATCTTCGCCATCGTCTTCGGCGTCTGCGGCCTCTGCCTCTAGGGAGCGGGGGTGGCGGTTATGGTACATGGGCGGGCGGGGGGAACGTGTGCCCCCTCTAGAGGCCGTGGCCGCCCATGGAGCGGCCGCCGTCGACGGGCAGAGCCGTGCCCGAGACCATGGCCGCCTTGTCGCTGAGCAGGAACGTGACGGCGTTGGCGACGTCGTCCGGCTCCGCGAGCTTGCGGAGCGGGATCGTCGCCTTCATCGCCGCGAGCTTGTCCGCGGGCCACTGCTTCTTCGCGAGCTCCGTCATGACGACGGTCGGGTTCACCGTGTTCACGCGGATGCCGTGCTTGCCGTACTCCAGCGCCTGGATGCGCGCGACGTGGTCCACGGCGGCCTTGGACGAGCTGTAGACGAGGTGGTCCTCGAGGGCGAGCGTCGAGCTCTGGGAGCTCACGTGGACGACGGAGCCCGAGAGCCCCTTCGCGACGAGGTCCCCGGCGACGATCTGCGTGACGAAGATGGCCGGCTTCACGTTGACGCCGTACTGGCGGTCGAACTCCGCCGGCGACGTGTCCAGCACGGGCTCGAACTTGGCGATGCCCGCGCAGTGGACGACGTAGCGCGCGGGGCCGCCGGCCTCCAGCGCGGCCTCGACGGCGGCCATCGCGGCCTCCGTGCGGCTCAGGTCCAGGGCCAGCGTGTCGACGGCGGGGAACTCGGACTTGAGGGCCTTCAACGCCTCGGCGCCGTAGTCCACGGCCAGCACCCGCGCGCCGGCGGCCAGGAGCTGCGCGACGATGGCCTTGCCGATGCCGCCGGACGCGCCCGTGACGAGCGCGCGGCCGCCGGCGAGGTCGAAGGCCTTGGCCGGCGGCTCGAAGGCCGCGAGCAGGGGCGGCCGCGGCGGCGCCGCGGACCGCACGGCCACCGTGCCGCCGTCCTCGCCGGCGGCCTTGGGCGGTTTCGGCGCGCGGAGCGCGGCGAGCATGGCCTCCGCGGGCGCGCCTTCGAAGGCGACGGCGTGCGCGGCCGCGAGGACCGGGTAGTCCGCCGCGGCACCCCTGGCGACCAGGAATTCGTGGAGCGCCGCGAGGTTGCGCCAGTCGGGGACGCGGCTCTGCGGGCCGAGGACCTACGAGGCGCGCGGGTCGTCCGGTCACCATTTTGCTCTGGGCATCGTACCTCCGCCTCGAGGTCCGGCCAGGACTTGTCCGAGGTCACGAAGGCCGCGGCGAGCTTCTGGCCCCGGCCCACGGAGCAGCTCAGCACGACGTCGCCGAAGCCGCACGCCTCGTCGAACGTCGCGACGTCGACGCCAAAAAAACGCACGCAGATGCGCTTCACCTCGCCGAAGCCGCGCCGCATGGCCGCGGCCTTGGCGTTCATGCCCAGGCCCAGCCCCGTGACGAAGCCGCAGGCCAGCGTGACGCAGTTCTTCAGCGACCCGCACAAGTCGACGCCCACGACGTCGTCGCAGAGGTCCGCGCGGAACGTCGGCGTCGTCAGCAGGTCCTGGAAGGCGCGGGCGCCGCCGAGGTTCGACGGCGCGTGGCCGATGGTCGCCTCCGCGAACTCGTCGCGCGCCATCTCCGCGTAGATGTTCGGGCCGCCGAGCATGGCCGTCTCCGCGCCGAGCAGCGCCTGTATTCGACAGTTTCGACGCGAAGCTTTCTGTTGTGCTTCGAGAGCTTAGCAAGAACGATCGATTCGTCCAAAAATCAGCCGAATCGACTTCGATTTGACCGAGCTCGAGAGGTTTGAAGTTTGGCTGGAAGAACCCAAACCCGTGGTTGATTTCGGCACAGAGCAGCGCCGCGATGCGCGCCGTCAGGGGCGTCAGGGCGCCGTCTTCCACGTGCAGGCCCTTGACGAGGCTCAGCGCCGTCGCGCCGGCGGCGAGGGACCCCTTCAACCGCGAGAGCACGCCGTCCAGGTACTCGTGCGGCACGGCGACGATCACCAGATCCGCGCCCTCGGCGACGCGCAGGTCCGCCGTCGCGACGAGGTTCGCCGGCAGGGCGCACGCGCCGACGTAGGTCGCGTTCCGGTGCGTCGCGTTGATCTCGTCGGCCTGGGCCTGGCGCCGCACCCACCAGTCCACCGTCGCGCAGAACTTGTCCGGCTGCGCCGCGGCGCCCTCGGCGGCGATGCGCGCGACGACGCTGCCGAAGGACCCGCCGCCCAAGACGACGACGCGCCGCGCGGCCATGGGATCGGGTGGGGCTGCACTCGCACGCTTCGAGGAGGTCCTCAGAATCGAGAGAGTGGCTTCTCAGTTTTTGCGCGCTTTGATGCATCGCCGTGTCGGTGTTGAACGGCAACCCGTTCGTTGAACCGACCCGCGTGTTGTGGAGAGGCGTGGCTGTGGGCGGAGGCCGTGTGGTCGGTTCGTGGCTCGACGGGGCCCCGATTCGAGCCCGGCGTGGCGGGCCCGGCCGACCCGAACGCGGCGCGGGCCGACTGCCCGGGGCCGCCGCCGCCGCGCGCCGCGACACCGCCTCGTGAGGCCACGCGGCCGGGCGACCTGGACGAGCGGCCGACGTGGCGCAGCCCCCCTTTCCTCTCCGCGCAGGTCAGTAGAGGTGTCGTGTACGTCCCCCCGATCGCGCGCGCGCGCCGCGGCCGCGCCGCGGACCCGCGGACCGCGCCCGCCGTCGGCGGCCGCCGCTTACCGCGGGGAGACCGTGATCTCGTCGGCGTCGGCGACGAAGTCGCCCTTGATGAACTCCGCGTACGCGTCGCGGGGCCAGAGGTAGTTGGAGAGCATGATCGTGAGCGCGAGGGGCACGTCGATGATGATCTCCTTCTCCGCCGGGTTCTTGGTCTTGGCCACGGTCTTGACGTACTTGCGGCCCGCCGAGCCGATGTAGCCCGCCGTGTAGAGGAAGCCGATGCCCGGGAAGACGAACTCGGCCAGGTGGACCGGATTTCCGTCGACAACCAAGTGCGGCAGGCCGTCCTTGCCGCAGAGGAGGTCGCTGTCGGCGTAGCGCTTGAAGCGGTTGTTCGCCTGGTCCAGCGTCTGCTGGAGCGCGAGGTACGGCGGGGACCCCGGCTCGTACTTCTTGAGGCGGCCCTCGAGCGTCGCGACGGTTTTGCGCTGGCGCTTCGCGAAGTTCTTCGACGTCGCGCAGTCCTCGAGCTGGGCGTACTGGATCGGGCCCGGCTGCTTCGCGGCGGGGGCCGCCGCCGCGGCGGCGGCGGGCGACACGTCGCCGAGGACGAGGGCGGCGCCCAGGGCCGCGGCGCCGGCGGCCTTGCCCAGGGCCGCGGCCGTCTCGGGCTTCAGGCTCATCCGGGGCGCCACGCGCGTCGGCGCGAGGCCCAGGGCGGCCGGGGCGAGGAGGGCGAGGAGCACGGCCTTCATCTTTGGAGGCGGCGCGGGCGTCGAAGACGAGCGGCAGGCCGACACGAGACGATCCACTCGAGCTCAAGCGCCCGCTCGATCGCGGTGAGCCAATTTTGGCCGGGGGTTGGCCTGAAAATTGGGCCGCGCTGCGTACGCCGTAGGCGTCCCGTAGAACGCCGTCTCATGTGGAGTTACAGACCACTCTCCCTACGCCGCCACCCGCTCCTCGTCCGCCTCGGCGGCGGCGGCCATGACCGACTCGGAGAAGATCGCGAGGCCCTCGGCCATGTCGGCCTCGGAGATCGTGAGCGGCGGGATGAGGCGGACGGCCTGGTGGACGCCCGTCGCGAGGGCCAGCAGGCCCCGGTCCTCGCAGTGCTTCGTCACCTTGCCCGCGATGCCCGGGCGCCCGTCCTCGAACTCGACGCCGATCATGAGGCCCGCGGCGCGGACGTCGCCGACGACGCCCGGCAGCGCGGCGTCGAGCTCGTCGAGCGCCGCCCGCGCCTGGGCGCCGCGCGCCGCGACGTTGTCGAGCACGCGCTCCTCGGCGAAGACGTCGAGCGTCGCGACGGCCGCGGCGCACGCGACGGCGTTGCCGCCGTAGGTGCCGCCCATGCAGCCCTTGAGCTGCGTCGCCGAGATGTCGGCGCGCGTCACGACGGCCGAGAGCGGGTAGCCACTCGCGAGGCCCTTGGCCGTGACGAGGATGTCCGGCGCCGCGGCCGCGCCCGCGCGCTCCGCCGCGTACATGACCCCCGTGCGCCCGACGCCGCACTGGACCTCGTCCGCGATGTACAGCGCGCCGTGGTCGTCGCAGAACCGGCGCACGGCCCGCAGGAAGTCCGGCGACGCGGGCACGTAGCCGCCCTCGCCGAGCACGGGCTCGATCAAGACCGCCGCGACCTCCGACGGCGCGACCTGCTGCTTCACGAGCAAGTCGAGCTGCGCGAGCGCGAAGTCGTCGCTGACCCCGCGGTGCGCGTAGGGGTACGGCGCGAAGAAGGACCTAAAAAGCAGCGGGTCGCGAAGGCCGGTTCCGGGGACGCCGGGCGGACGGACCCGTAGGGCAACGGCCCCGCGTCCGCGCCGCGGTAGCCGACGCTCGAGCTCGTCACGGCCAACGCCCCCGCCGTGCGGCCGTGGTAGCCGCCCTGGAAGGCGATGACGCCGCTGCGGCCCGTCGCCTGCCGCGCGAGGCGGAGCGCGCCCTCGATGGCCTCGCCGCCGGAATTCGCGAAGAAGAAGCTGCCCAGGCCCATGGTGAAGGGCTCGAGGCGCTCGACGAGCTCGAGCATGCGGTCGTGGTAGCCCACGCTCATCTGGAGGTGGCTCGCCGTCGCCGCCTGCCGCTGGACGGCGTCGACGACCGTCGGGTGGCAGTGGCCCGTGCTCGTGACGCCGATGCCCGAGGTGAAATCGAGGTAGTCGCGGCCGCCGCTGCAGGTCACGCGGCTGCCCTGGCCCTTGACGAGGACGAGCTCCGTCGCGCGCTTGATGCCCGGGAAGAGCTTGGTGGTGGTGGAGAGCGCCATCGCCGCGAGTCGAGTCGGGGCTGCTTCTCGGACGGCACCGAGCTTGGCAGCGGTGGAGAGCGCGCGAGTCGAGTCGGGGCTGCTTCTCGGACTTCACCGTCGGCCAAGCAGCTCCTCGAGCACTTGTCTCAGCGTTCGTGAGTTTTGCTTGCGGCAACGGCTCCAGTTCCGCGTCTGGCACGGCTTTCCGGCCGCCTCGTCGAGCTTCGTCACCCCGCCAAGACGAACATGTCGTCGTCGAATAGCGCTACAGCGTCGACGCCGCCTTTCGCGGAGGTTCGCGAGTTCGTCGAAGCTTTGGGACACGATGAGCTCGTCGCCGCCGTTGCGAAGGCGTGGGACGATTCGCCGGCCCTGCGCGGTGCCCTGGACCGCGCCACCCGCGACTGCTGGAGCGCGTCGGTCGACCAAGCGGAGATGCTCGACCACGACTGGTCTCAAGGTACCGTCCACGCACCTCTCACCGTTCGTTTCAAATCTACGTCTCCGGACGGCCTGGTGGACATCAGCGGTTGGAAAGAACCCCTCGATGATATCCGAGCCATGCTCACAGAAGACGGCGAGTTGTTCTTCGAGGACGAAGACGGCGATTGGGAGAACGGCGGTTATGGTTGCGAGGAGTGCTTCGCGCCCGGTTCGACTTGCCGGGCGACGCTCCAGGTGAACCGCAAAGGCGAGCGCCGGCTGATCGTCGCGATGGAGGATTTCTGCAGTTGCAATTCCTACCATGGCGGTCCTGAATGCGTGTGTTCCGATAGCTACACGCTCTTTGTCGCGGACGAGAAGCCGAAGCCCAAGAAGCACGCGAAGAAGGTCGCGCGCAAGTCCACGGGCGGCAAGGCCCCCCGCAAGCAGCTCGCCACCAAGGCGGCGCGCCGTACTAGGCCTCCCAGGGCTCGGCGGCGCGCAGTAGACTACGTAAGAGCAAATTACCCCCCGCCACCTCTACTTGGATCGACGCCCGCCTCCGGGCCCGCGATCGTAATCGTGTTCGACGGGCGGAGGTCGATCTTGATGGCCCGCTGCTTCGAGAAGAAGCCGCGCTTGCCCACGCGGACGCGGTCCGCCTTGGAGAGGGACTTGCGGCTCGGGTCGTCGACGGCGCCGCGGCGCGCGGCCGCGTCGTCGAAGACGAGGGGCTGGAGCTTCAGGTTCGCGACCGTGACCGTCGACAGCACGTCGCGCTCGCCGAGGAGGCCGAAGCCCGCGGCGTCGAAGCACGCGTCGAGCGCCGCGGTCGTGACGTCGACGGCGCAGTCGAAGGCGTCGCAGGTGATCGCCGGCGCGTCCGCGTAGGAGAAGCGGTGGTCCGCCGCCGGCGCGCCCGGCCCCGCGAGCTCGAAGACCAACGCGTCGCGGAAGGAGAGGAGGCGGTCGGGCCGGTCGCGGTCGACGACGGACCGAACTCTACGGACCGCGCGGTGCAGCGTCTGCAGCGCGCGCCGCTCCGCGGTGTCGAAGAAGCCGTCGACCGGCGCCGGGCAGCCCGCGGGCCGCCGCGGGTCCGCGTAGAGCTTGCCCCGGAGCACGACGACGACGACGCCGCAGGGCCGGCCGCCGCCGTTGAGGAAGCGCGCCCGGAGCCGCTTCCGCGCGTCCGTCGCGTCCGCGGGCCGCTCCGCGGCCGCGTAGGCGCGCCCGA
Source organism: Aureococcus anophagefferens (assembly GCF_000186865.1). Taxonomy (NCBI): domain Eukaryota; class Pelagophyceae; order Pelagomonadales; family Pelagomonadaceae; genus Aureococcus; species Aureococcus anophagefferens. The sequence goes on from NW_008705581.1 coordinate 500,512, forward strand.
CGTTGACGGCGACGCGCGCGAAGTCCTCGAAGAGGGCCCCGCCGTTTCGGAACGCGAAGACGTCGGGGAAGTGGGCCGACGACGGGATGACCACCGTCGAATTCGGCGTGTGGTCGGGGGGCAGCGCCCGTAAAGCGCAGGCCTTGCCCTTGCCGAGCGCGGCCATCCACAGGTCCGCGAAGCGCGGCGCGTTCGCGAGGCCCTCGGCCCACCAGGGCTTGCGCTCGCCGGACCAGTGCAGCACGCCCGCGGTCTCGCCCGACGCCTCCCACGCCTTGCTCAGCGCCTCGAGGCGCGCGGTCGCGTTCGCCGCGCGGTCGCGGCGGAAGGCCTTCTTCTCCGCCGCGCGCGCGCGCCGCGCCTCGTCGCGGAGCCGCCGGCCGTGGGCCTGCAGGCCGCGCGCGCAGGGGTGGCCCGAGCCGACCTGGCAGTTCCACCGCGCGCTGACGCGCTCGAAGGCGCCGTTCGTCGCGAGCATGAGCGGCGGGTTCGTGCCGAGGGCGAAGACGGGCGTGACGCGGTTGAGCTCGAGCCAGCCCTCGACGGCCGCCGTGAGTTTCTGGCGCCGCCACCGGGGCAGGTGGAAGACGACGACGCCCGCGTTGAACGCGTTAAGCCGGGCCGCGTCGACGCCGCGGTCCCGGAGCGCCGCCATGGCGGCGGCGTCGCTGCAGTTGAGGAACGTGCCGCAGACGGGCCGCTCGCGGGGCACGGCGGCGACGGCGGGGCCGTCCGCGCCGTTGAGGACCGCGTCCGCGAGCTCCGCGACGTCGGCGAGCGCGATGGTGTCGCTGTCGAGCCAGACGACCTTGGTCGCCGCCGCGGGCAGCAGCTCGCCGAGGTAGAAGCGCGCGTAGTTGAAGATGCTCGCGAGGTACTGCTTCTTCGCGTGGCGCACGCTGATCCGGCTCGCGACGCGCGCGCCGAGCGGCGACGTCTCGTCGAACGGCACGACGCGCCAGCGCCGCTCGCCGCCGACGGCGCAGGCGAGGGCGGCGTCGAAGACGGCGGCGTCGGCCGCGGCGACGACGACGTGCGCGACGACGCGCTGCGGGTCCGCCGCCTGGGCGAAGACCGAGGAGACGCAGGCGACGACGCCCAGCGCGTGCGAGCTCGAGCCCGTGACGACGACGTGCACGTCCTCGGCCCGGGCCGCGAGCAGCAGCAGCGCGAGCAGGCGGCGCAGTGCCATCAGTTATGAGGCCATGACGCTGCTGCACGCGCTCTCGTTGGCACAAGCCATATTTTTACCACTTCACGCACGATGCAAGTTGCGAGGTATCCAATTAGAATGCATGACCTGGATCCGACAGGCGCCGCAGAGGTGCTCTCCGCCGCCGTCGGCCTCGGCATCGCCGGCCTGTTTCGCCGCCCGTCGTCGGACGCGCGGCGCCGCCACCGCCGGCTTCGGCCCACCGACCAGAAGAAAGCAGCGCCGTCGGCCGCGACCCGCGCAGAACCGGGGCAGCCATGGGCAACAACCTCTGCACGGGCGTCGCCGACGCGCCGGTCAAGTTCTGCGACCACATGTGCGCCGACGCCATCCCCGAGCCCGTCGACGACGCGACGGCGGCGGCGAGCAACGGCGTCACGGGCGCGGACGTGAAATTCTTCGAGCAGCTCCTGTCCGACGTCGGGTCGGTGTTTACGACGGTAACGCCGACGGACCACCAGCAGGAGATGACCAAGTGCGAGTTCGGCGTGCGCCTCGTCCAGTCGACGACCCGCGCGCGCTTCCCCGAGTTCCACCGGGACAAGCCCCGGCCCGGCCGCATGACCATCAAGACGAACGCGGACTGCAAGTGCCTCGTCGTCGTCGAGCGCAAGGAGGACTACGCGACGACCGTCGTCGCGCTCGCCAAGCACCCGGCGGACGAGGCCGAGTACCAGATGGTCTTCAAGAAGCAGAGCGTCGGCAAGACGTTCCTCGCCATCTTCGCGCAGTACGACGACGGCATCTACTGCACGAACACGTCCTACTTCCAGGGGTCCCAGGCGCGGTTCCTGTAGGGCGGGCGTTTCGGTAAGTGTCTGGAGTTTTAAGTCTGCGGGGCTGGGAGACGCGCGGGTTGGTCGTGGCGGTTGTGGAGGGCATCGCCTCCCGGCGCGGCGCCTAGGCCTGGAATCTGGCCGGGGATAAAAACGACCATCGCGACCGCTCGCTTTTGCGCCGCGAAGGTGGAGCCGGTCCTAACGTCGATCCCTTTCGCCGGTGCGCGCACGTCGCCAAGGCGTTTAAACTACCCATACGCCGTCGCGGGGCCGTAACACACCCTCGCTGGCACCCCTAACCGGAAAAATGTCGAACCGGCGGCAGTCGTTTGGCCCGCGCCGGCCCCCTTTAACGTCTCTCTCCGATAACCCCCTCTCGCGCGTCGATGGCCAACCGCAAAAGGCGACGAAGGCCCTGGACCTCGAGGGCAAGCTCGCGTCGTCGGAGATGAAGAACGCCATGCTTCAACGGGAGCTGAAGCTTGCGCGCGCGCGCACGACGTCGCTGGAGACGGAGCTCGACGAGGCGCGCGCGACGGCGGCGGCGCGCGTCGAGGCCCTCGAAAAGGACCTCGACGAGGCGCGCGCGGCGGCGGCGGCGGCGCCCGCCGCGTCGACGCGCGTGCAGCGGGACCTGAAGACGGCGCGCGCGCGCGCGACGTCGCTGCAGAAGGATCTCGACAAGGCGCGCGCGGCGGCGGCGGCGGAGCTCGACGAGGCGCGCGCGGCGGCGGCGGAGGAGCTCGACGAGGCGCGCGCGGCCGCGGCGGCCCGCATCGAGGCCCTCGAGCAGGAGCTCGACGAGGCGCGCGCGACCGCGGCGGCGCGCGTCGAGGCCCTCGAGCAGGAGCTTTGCGAGGCGCGATCGACGGCGAAGGCGGCGCCCGCCGCGTCGGCGCGCGCGCAGCGGGAACTCAAAACGGCGCGCGCGCGCGCGACGTCGCTGGAGAAGGAGCTCGACAAGGCGCGCAAGACCGCGGCGTCCCGCGTCGAGGCCCTCGAGAAGGAGCTCGACAAGGCGCGCAAGACCGCGGCGTCCCGCGTCGAGGCCCTCGAGAAGGAGCTCGACAAGGCGCGCAAGACCGCGGCGGCGCGCGTCGAGGCCCTCGAGGAGGAGCTCGACGGGGCGCGCGCGACCGCGGCGGCGCGCGTCGAGGCCCTCGAGACGGAGCTCGACGAGGCGCGCAAGGCCGCGGCGCCCGCGCGGCCGCCGACGCCCGCGCGGTCCCCGGCGCCCGTGGCGCCGACGCCCGTCAAGGACGGGTCGCCCGTGGAGATGGGCACGCCTCTGAGCGGGCGGTCGAACCCCGTGTCGGCCGCGCTCGAGGGCACGCTCCTGCCCTCGAGCTTCGAGGCCGACGTCGTCTACGTGCCCCCGAAGCGGTCGCCCGCGCGGTCCGCCGCCGACGGCCCGCCGCCCGCGCCCGCGGCCTTCGCGCCCATCGGCGGCGCCAAGGCCAAGGCCAAGGCGAAGCGGCGGCGGAGCGCGCGGCTCTCCATCGCCTACGGCGAGGACTCGAGCGCCGACGAGGCGCCGCCGCCGTCGCCGCCGCCCGTCGCGCCGACGCCGCGGCGCGCGGCGCCGATCCGCGCGCCCGCGCCGACGCCCGAGGCCTTCGCGGCGACGCCCGCGGCGGCGTCGCCCTGGACCAAGCCCAAGGGCAGCCGCGCGCGGACGCCGCCGGCGTCGAAGCGGAGCAGCGCGCACTCCTTCTACGACGACGACGACTTCGGCTGCGTCCTCTCCTGGAGCCCGGGCGCGGGCCGCGGGTCCAACGCGTCCGCGCCGCCGGAGCCCGCCGCCGCCGAGCCGGAGGCGGTGGAGCCGGTGGAGGCCGCCGAGCCCGAGCCGGAGAAGGAGGCGGCCGTCGCCGAGCCGGAGGCGGAGGCCGCCGAGCCCGAGCCGGAGGCGGCCGTCGCCGAACCCTTCGTCGTCCGCGCCGTCGGCGACCCCGCGGACTGCCGCGCGGCGCTCGCGGCCGTCGCCGACGGCGACGGACCGCGCGCGGCGTCCGCGTGCGCCGTCGCGCTGGCCGCGGGCCTCGCGCGCGTCGGCGTCGGCGCGCCGCGCGCCCCCCACGACGCGCTCCTGCCCTGGCTCCGCGCCGCCGCCGACGCCGAGGCCCAGGCCAACGACGTCGCGCGCGCCAACGACGCCGGCGGCGACCGCGCGCGGGTCCGCTTCCGCCGCTTCGACTTCTCGGCGACGGCGCCGCCGAGCGACACGCGGGCCGACAGCCAGCGGGAGACGGAGCTGCTCTGCGAGCGCCTGAGCCGCGTCGTCGCCGCGGGCGACGCGCTGCGGCCCGCGGCGCGCGCCGACGGCGCGGTCGCCGAGGCGGCGTCGTCGCTCGCCGCGGCGCTCCGCGCGGTCGGCGACGCGGCCGACGCGGGCGCGGACTGGCGCCGCATCGCGGCGGCGGGCCTCGAGCCGTCCGAGGTCCGCGGCGCCGCGCGGCTCTGGGCGCGCGAGCTCGAGGCGCTGGCGCCCCGGGCGTCGGCGTCGGCGTCGGAGCTCGCCGCGGCCGAGTCGTGGGTCCGCGGCCGCGTGGGCGAGCTCGCGTCGTCGGCCGTGCGCTTCCACCTGCGGCGGCTCCTCAACCCGCCGCCCTTCCCGGGCACGAAGTGCGACGACCCGGACGAGGCCTACGCGTGGGCGCGGAGCGGCGCGCACCGCGTCGTCCGCCTGGAGACCGTGGACCCCGAGGGCAGCAAAAGAGAGCGAAATTCCCAACTTCAAAGGCTCATATCTCGGCCGTTTTCCACTCGTTTCGGCTGACTTTTGGACGAGCGATCATCTCTCGGAACGGTCTCGAAGCATGGATGTTTTATTCGGAACGCGCGCGCGCGGAACACTCACGTTGAAGCGACGTTGAATCACCCTTTTGCCGCCCAGGTCGACCCCGAGGGCGACGCGATCCACCGCGACGGCGCGCTCGCGGCCCAGGTCACGGCGTCCCTCGGCGACCTCGCGCGGGCCAAGGCGCGGAGCCTCGCGGGCGCGGGCCGCGCGGAGCCGCCGCGGCGCGCGACGGCGGACAAGGTCGCGGACTTGGAGCTCCGGCTCCGCGGCGCGTGCGCGCACCGCTTCCTCCACCGGCTCCTGCACTGGCCGCGCCTCGACGCCGTCCTCGACGCCGCCGGCGGCTGGGCGCCCGTGGAGCGCTTCGCGGCCGTCGCCGTCGTCCACGGCGACGACGCGCTCGCCGCGACCGTCGCGCCGCTCGTCGACGTGAAAGCGACGCGCGCCAAGCTCGCGGCGGGCCTCGGCGACGCCGACGCGGCCAAGCGGGCCGCCCTCGGCGACCTGCGCGCCGTCGCGCGGTCCGCGCGCCTCGCCGACGTCCAGGCCCTCGCCCAGGCCGCGGCGAAGGACGCGATGCTCTACCCGGACGTCGCGCCGCCCGGGCCCTAGGAGGCGCGCCCCACCAAGCAAGCAAGTAACATCCGGCGCGAACTGTGCTTAGGTCATAGGTGGTGGTTGTTTTCGGGGGAGGCGGGGGCGCCGCCGCCGGTCGTCGACGGCGGCGGGGGTCCGGCTGCTACTTGCCGACGCGCGCGGCGATGGACGCGAGGACCGTGCTCGAGTT
>NW_008705581.1:506177-521009 GCF_000186865.1 Aureococcus anophagefferens
GGCCGTGAGCGCGGGCTGGTCGCTGAGGTCCGCGCCCTCGCCCGCGGTGCCCGTGTCCATGTACTGGTAGCGGATCGAGTTCAGGAAGTCGACGAAGGAGATCTGGTCCGTGTTGTTCGGGTCGAGCTGCTGCACGAGGAACTCCTTCTCCTCCGCGCTGATCTGCGACTTGGACGCCATGGACAGCGAGTCGCACGCGTTCTCGAACTCCGCGCGCGAGACGACGCCCGTGCCGTCGACGTTCATGAGGCGGAAGACGGCCTCGAGCTCCGGCAGGTTGCGGTAGATGTACTCGGGGATGGGCACCTCCATGGACGACTTGACGGACGTGAAGGACGCGTTCAATTCCTCGATGAAGGGCAGGTATTCCACGGTCTTGCCCGACGCCTGGTTCGCGGGAATAAAGTGCTGGAGCAGGTGGAGCCAGGGCAGGCGGATGGCGACGACGTGGCTCATGGTGCGCGCCCACTCGGTCTTGGTGATGGAGCCGCTCTTCTTCACGTCGAGCTTGGAAAACTCCTCGCGGAGCCGCTCCTTGTACTCGTAGAGGATGAGGCGGATGCGCTCCACGGACGCCTTCGTGACCTCGGCCGCGTCGTGCTTCTGCCACTTGGCCATCTTCGAGATGTCCTCCTCGCAGCAGTACTGGTGGAGCGTCACGGAGCTCTTGTTGACGACCTCGTCCGTGTCCTTGTCCTTCGTCGTGGAGTTCAGCCGCGCGTACGCGCCCCAGTTGCTCTCGCCGTCGTAGTAGCAGGACGCGGAGAACAAGGTCATGACGCGGTTGTTGTGGTGCATCTCGTAGCCGAACTCGACGCACTCGTGGCTCCTAATGAGCTCCGTGAGCCCCTCGTTGTCGAGCCACTTCTCCGTGAAGTCGGGCCCCCACGTCGCGCCCGCGCCGCGCTTGTAGTTGGGCTCCATGCCGCTGCAGGCCTGGGGGTCGGACCAGAGCGCGTCCATGAGCGCCTGCCACTCGTCGTGCTTGATGGACCCGTAGTCCTCGCCCTCCCAGAGCTCCTCGGGCACGCCCTGGAGCGTCTTGAAGTGGTGCCGCGCGATGCCGTTGAGGTACTCGAGATCGTAGCGGCCGAGGCCGCCGTGGATGACGAGCACGGAGTCGTCGATGACCGTGGCTATCGGTAAAAACGCGAAGACCTCGGCGAAGAGCTCGGCGATCTCGATGCCCATCTTGCCCGGGTACTTGGTGAAGATCTCGTCCGTGAACCCGTACGTATCGCACACGGAGTAGTCCTCGTGGTTGCCCCGGTTGATGCGCACGCACGTCGGGTCCGCCACGGCGAGGCCGAAGAGGATGATGCACACCTCGAGCGAGTGCGTGCCGCGGTCCACGAGGTCGCCGTTGAAGACGTAGGGGTTCGTCGACGACGGCATCGAATTCTGCTCGAAGATCAATTGCAAATCGCGGAGCTGGCCGTGGAGGTCCCCGACGATGGTCACGGACTGGGACACGGCCGTCGACACGCGCACGACGTTGGGCACGTCGCGCAGCACCTTCAGGTACTCCGCCAAGATCGTCAGCACGTATTTCGGGTGGAGCATCGTCGGGCGCCGTTTCTTCTTCTTGAAGACCGTGCCCCGCGTCTTCTTCTCCTCCGGGTTCAGCAAATCGAAGTAGTGGCTCGCCAGGTCGTACATGCTGTCCATGGAGATGGGCCCGCTGCCCTTGTCGTGGGCCTGCGACTTCTTGTCGTTGATCGTCAGGTGCGGGCCGTCGTAGGACCGCTCGACGTTGATCGTCCCGGGCCAGCCCTTCTCCATGAGCTTGTCGAACTTCGTGTCCGAGGAGTTGATGGAGTCGCCCTCCTTGACGCGCTTCATGTCGGGGTAGTGCTTGACGAGCTTCGAGACGAACTTGCCCATGTCGAAGTCGCGCTTTTCGGCGTACTCCTCCATGGTCTTCGACACCTCGATGGCCATCTCGAGGTCGCTCTTGCGCCGCTTCTTGCCCGTGTCCTTGTCGACGATCAACTCGGCCTCGTCCACCTCACCCTCGTCCTCGTCCTCGTCGCCCTCGGCGATCTTCGACTCCTCGGCGCGCGCCTTCGCGGCCTTGGCCGCGAGCGCCGCGTTCTTGTCCTTGTTCTGGGGCTTCGCCGCCGCCGTGGGCCGCCGCAGCATGCGCTCGTCGCTGTCCTTCTTGTTCGTCGGCGCGTGCACGTCGATGTGGTTGAAGATGGAGTGGCGCTGCTCTAAACGCTGCAGCGGCGCCGACTTGAGGAACTGCTGCCGCGTGATGCGCCCGTTGCTCGCCATCTTGTCGAAGAGCTTGTCGTACTCGTCCTTCCACTGGGTTCCCGCGCACTCCTTCGCCGCATCCTTGTCCAGCTCCGCGGGGATCGACGCGCCGGCCCCCATGGTGTCGCTGCGACCGCTCGGGCCTCGCGACGCCGCACGAAACGTTCACCGCGCGCGCACCGCCGCCGCTACAAAGCCGCCGCGCCGCGGCGACTTCGGGTCCGGGGGACGGAGCTTAGGGGGGGCAGACGGCAGCGACGGAGCGCGACGCCGCCAGCAACCACTCTCCCTAGCGCTGTCGAAACGCGCGGCCCACACTCCGCGTATCCTCAGCGACGCGGCAGTGCCTGCAACAACGACCCCGGTGCTATTCATCAGCTATTCAACATCGAGCTCTTACCACAGCCGATGCGATGTCTCCACCATTGACGTGAGTGTGCGCCGGTGCAATGACTCTTTACCACTGAAGCGCCACCCGCAATAAACCATGGCGAAGCTCGCGGCCTGGGCCGAGCCCTTCGCGGCGGCGCAGAGCCGCCGCTGGCCCGCGGCGCTGCTCGTCGCCGCCGCTGCTGCGGTGCTCTGGGCGTCGCCGTCGCCGGCGCTCGCAGCCCTGGCCCTGGCGCTCTACTCGGCGGCGCTGCTCGCGCTCGCCGCCGAGGCGCACGCGGACGTCGCGCCGCCAATACCCGCGCCGACGCGCGGCGCCGACGTTTCGCCCAAGGCGACCGCGCCGGCCGCCGCGCGCGGCGCCAAGGCCGCCGCGCCCGCCGGCGACGCGGGGGGCCTGCGGTGCGTCGTCGCCGACGCGGGCGGCGCGCGGCGGCCCTGCGGCGCAAATGGCGTCGCCGTGCCCTTCCGGACGCGCTGCCTCGAGGGCCACGTGCGCTTCGCCGCGCGCGCCGAGGGCGAGGCGCGCACGGCGATCGCCGTCTCCGCGTCGCTGACCGAGGACGCGCCCGCGGCGCCGCCGCGCGTGCTCTGGTTCGGCGTCGAGCTCCAGGACGGCGACTACAAGGCCCCGTCGCGCGCGTTCCGCGCGACCGTCGGCGGCCTCCTGGGCCTCGCGCGGCGCTTCATGAAGTGCGAGGTGAGGTACGGGCTGTCGGGGACGCCCTTCATCGTCTTCGACGCGGCGCACGCGGCGGAGCGCTTCGAGCTCTGGGGCGCCGACGGCGTCGTCGAGCCGCCGCTCGAGGCCGCGGACGGGTCGCCGTCGGTGCGGCCCGCGGCGTCGCGCGACGCGGACTCCGTGCTGAAACGCCTCTTCGAGGCGCGCGAGTCGAGCTTCCTCGCGCTGTCCTGGTACACGAAGTTCGTCGACTTCGCGGCCTGGAAGATCGTGGAGCTGCCGGCGTTGTTTGGAAGGGAGATGGCGCTGACGCGGCTCTGGGGCGACGCGGCGATGCGCCTCGTGCTCTTCAGCGAGGACGACGAGGGGTGTAGGGACTACTGGTTCGCCATGGACTTGGACCCGCCGGAGGACGCGCTCGCGGCGCCGCGGCGGCTCGCCCCCGCGCCGTCGGCGTCGGACGTCGCGCGGCCCCCGGCCGTCGTCGTCGACGGCGACGTCGCGGCCCGCGCGTTCCTGAGGGCCGTCGGCGGCGCGCTCCGCGCCTACGACGCGGCGTCCGCGCCGTCGTCCGCGTCGCCCGACGACCTCGTCGTCCGCGCCGAGCGGCGGCGGCGCGCGCTCGCCGCGACGCGGTGGACGCGGCCCGACGCGCGGAAGCTGCTGGCGCCGGGCAGCCTCTACGACTTTTTGGCGGCCGCGCCTCCCGACGGCCGCGGCGCCGCGGCGCTCGTGGAAATCTTCGCACACGGCTGGATCGCGGGGCGGATTTCCGTGGACGACGGCGCGGCGTCCTTCGCGCCCGACGCGCGGCCGTCCGTCTTCTCCTCAGGCCCCGCGCTCGCGGACGTGCTGAGCTTCAAGTCCGTGTCCCGCGTCGACGTCTGTTTGGACCCCTCCCTGCCGGGCCTGGGCGTCGCGACGCTCGCCACGCCGCACCGGCGCTGGCGCGTGGCGCTGGCGTCGGTCGCGGCCGCGGAGCGGCTCCGCGCGGCCGTCGGCCGCGCGCGCGAGCGGCCGCGGTCGCCGCTGAAGCGGCACCGCCGCGACGCCGACTACTCGTCCGCGGGGGGCACGGGCGCCCTCTACCGCTGGTCCGCGCGCGCCGCGGGCCACGTCGACGGCCTCCACGAGTTCGCGGGACCGCGCGTCGTCCTCAACCGGTTTTGCACGAAAGGAGACAACAGTTCTACCGCCGACGTCGCGGCGCTGCCGGGCCGGGCGCTCGCGCTGCTTCTGGACGCGACGGCGGGCGACGACCTGGGTGTACTCGAGGAAGCGCTCGAGGCCTGCGCGGCGCTGCGGTCGCTGGACGGCGGCGCGGTCGCGCGGCTGCGCGGCGCCGAGGCGACGGCGTTCGCGTTGAACCTCTACCACGTCGTCGTCGCGCACGCGCAGCTCGAAGGCGCCTTCCCCGTCTGGGGCGGCGACGGCGAGCTGCGGGACGTGGCGCTCCTGAAGCACCGGGTGTTGCCTTCCGTGCTGTCGCTCGCGGACGCGCTGTCGCGCGCGACGTACGTCGTCGCGGGCAAACCCGTCGCGCCCGCGGACCTCGAGCACGGCGTCATCCGCAAGTTCAGCGCGCGCGCCGCGACGATCTTCAGCGGGCTCGTCGTCGCGGACCGGCCCTGCCCGCTGGCGCTCGCCGCGCCGGAGCGGCGGGACCCGCGGCTCGGGCTGGCGTTACACGCGGGCGTCGCGGCGTCGGGCCCCGCGCGCGTGCCCGTCTACGCCGCGGCGACCCTCGACGCGCAGCTGGACGCGACGGCGGCGCGGGTGGTGGCGCACTTTTTCCTCTCGAACGAAGCGCAGATCACGTTGCCGCCGGTGGCGCGCTACTTCGGCGACGACTTCGTCGACGGCGGCGGCGCGGACCGCGCGCGGCTCGCCGGCGCCGTCGCGGCTTTTTTGCCCGGCGACCTGAAGGCGACCTTCGCGGCGCGGCGCCGGCGGAAGTTGCCCGTGAAGATCGCGGCCTTCGACTGCGCGGCGGCGGCGCTCGCGCCGTTGGACGGCGGCCGGCCGCGCGCGGGCTACTTCGACGAGAGCGGCGACGACGCGAGCTCGACGACGACGGACGTGTCCCTGCCGCGCGCGCGGTCCGCGTCCTACTAAGCGCTCGCTACTAGGCGCTCGCTACTAAGCGCGCTTACGGAGCCTGGCCCGCTTCTCCTTCCGGATCCGGTAGTTGCGAACGCCGAGCGCGAGTGCCTCCGCGCCGTAGGCGCCGGCGGAGGACCAGCCGCTCAGGCCGAGGAGCGCGTGGACGTACGATAAAGCGCCGGCCACCAAAAGGAAGCGGAGGACGAGCTGCTGCCAGCAGTTGGAGCCGAGCGGGAGCGGCGCGTCGTCGAAGTACGCGTTGTCCGGGTCCAGCAGCGGCAGCACCAAATCGACGAGCTCGTCCCGGTCGAGGCCGCTCAGCGTCGACCGCTTGTAGCCCTTGGCGACGAGCACGGCCTTGAGCTGGCCCGCGGCCTCGGCGCGCAGCTCCGCGCGCGTGGGCGAGCGGCGCAGCTCCATGACGTACTTCGTCTCCAGGGCCGTCGGGTTGTCGTCGACGCGGCCGAGGATCGGCTCCGTCGCGCCCGTCGTTCCCTGCGCGTCCTCCACCTCCCGCTGGCGCAGCTCGCTGGCGCCGGACGCGTCCATCGTCTCGGTGGGCGGCGCGTCGATGAAGCACATCACTTTGATGTCAAGGTTCGCTAAATGCCACAGTGCTTGCTCGGTGATGTGAGCATCGGTCGGGCAGCCTCTGTGCGACGACCATGGGCGATTGGCGCAGCCCGGACCCCTGGTTCGACGACGATGACGACGAAATCAGCGCCGCGCTCACGAACCTCAAACTCCACAAGCCCAAAACATACACGACACAATCCCTTGCAACCTACCGCGCGGCCTGCATCGCCCTGCGGCGCCGCGGCGTGCCCGGCGCCGTGTGCCGGAGCCATCTGTCGCAACTCGTCCTCTACCGGCGCGCCGCGCGCGCGCCGCACCCGACGCGGCGCAAAGGGCATCCGCTGCCGCCGCTGATCCACGCGCTCTACCGGGCGCACCCTGGCCTGCGCGCCGCGCTGGCGCGGAGCGTCGCGCCGCCCCCGTTTTGCCCGTCCTCGCTGCCGACGGCCTCCGACGCCGCCGCGGCGCCGAGCGCCGCGGCGGCGACGCGCCTGCTCCTGAGCGTCTTCGAGGCCATGGACGCCGACGACGCGGCCGGCGACCCCCGGGGCGAGGCCTGCCGCGCGGCCGTGGCCGCGTGGGCCGCGGAGCTCGAGGCGGCGGCGGGCGCGGCCGGCGTGCCCCTCGAGGTCGACGCGCCCGCGGACTGGTTCCGGCTCGCGCACGTCGTGCTGAGCTGCCTGCCGAGCGAGGCGATCGGCGCCTGCTTCTGCGGCCCCTTCGGCCGCGCGGACCGCTACACGTTCCCGGCGTGCAATCACGCGGTCGAGCAGACCGACGACGACGTCTGGATCCAGCAGGCGCCCGCGGAGCGCGCGTCGACGCTCGCGGACGCGCTGCGCGCGCGGCCGCCGCCGCAGCCGCTCCACGACGCCGCGGGCGCGGCGCAGCGCATCCGCTGCCCGCAGTGCGGCGTCGCCGGGCCGGCGCTCCACGAGCTCGTGCCCCGCTTCCTGCCCGCGTCCGCGGCGCGGGCGCCGACGGTGCTGTGGATCGTCATCCTGCGCTCCAAGGCCGACGGCCTCAGCCGGCACCGCGTCGCCATCCCCGAGGCCCTCTACTTCGACGCGGCGACGGGCGAGCCGGCGGCGCTCGAGCGAGGCGAGCCGGCGCCGGGCGGGGTCCGCCGCTACGTCCTCAGCGGCGTCATGCTCTTCCACAGCAAGCGCGAGCGCGACGACCCGCCGCCGGAGTTCGACGGCGACTCGGGCGGGCGCTACAGCATCTGCATGGCCCTCGCGCCCGGAGATTTCTACTGGTTCGGCGACGAGGAGGCCGGCGCCGCGCCCGTCCGCGGCGCCGCGGCCGACGACCTCCTCTCGCGCCACGGCCACTCGGCCTTCTACAACGCGGACCTCGCCTGCCGCCCCGTCGAGGACGGCTAACACTGATTCCGGATCTTCGGGGGCTTAGGCGGGGGAGGGGCGGGCTATGTGCAGCACAAACACGCGCGCGTTCGTCGCGCTCCTTCGAATTGCTTTGCGCGGCCTAGGCGGCGTCGACGAGGACGAAGTCGTCGTCGGCCTCGACGGTCTCCCACGTGTGGTCCGCGGCGTCGAGGGCGGGCCCCGGGGCCGGGCCGGGCGAGCTGTTCTCCTTGCCCTCGGCGCTCGGATACGCCGCGGCCGGCGCCGCGGCGGCGCGGGGCTTGAGGACGGGCTCCGCGGGGACGAGCGGCTTGGACGGCGGCGGGTCCCGGCGGCTCTGCCTGGGCGAGCGCGCGTCGAGGGCGCTGTCCTTGATGCACATAGATAGGCACTGGTTGAGGAAGCTGATGTTCTTTTCCTTCTTGTACGATCTACTGCGAAGCATCGTGGATTTGGCGCAGAGGGTCGTTTGAGAGCGATAAGGTTTTGCAGAGGGCGCTGGACGGTCGGCGTCGCGACGCGGGCTGAAGGGCAGAGTGACACGACGAACAAGCTCTCCCTTTGTTTACGCGCAGCAAGAGCACTCGCTGCACGGCGAGTCAAGTTGGGCGATTTGTCGTTTGTATTCGACACAGATTGCAGAGACGGTGCCCCAAGGCTGCCCAGCAGCGTTGGCACCGCCCCCCGCGCCGTGGCGGCGGCGGGCCGCGGCGGCCATGACGACGGTGTCGCAGAGCTCGCAGGTGTTCCTGCCCATCCCCGAGGCGAAGCGCCACGCCAACGACGTCGAGCACGCCACGGAGCTGCTCCACGTCGTGCGCAACGAGCTCTGCCTGCCGCGCGTCAAGAACCCGAACGAGTGCGAGGCGCGGGCGCTCCGCGCGCTGCGGGCGATCCAGGCCCTGGCCCACGGGTCCTGCGGCGACCTGCCCGGCGCGACGGCGCGCGACGTCCGCGACGCGCTCGTCCTCGACGAGGAGCAGCGGCCGAGCCTCGCGAGCCTCGTGGCGCTGCTGTCGCCGCAGTACTCCGGGTCGACGCGGCGCGCGGCGGCGAACGTGATCCACGGTCTAGCGACGCCGGACGTCGTCGAGACGGGCATTGACGGCGGCTGGGACGTGGCCACGCAGACGCACCGGCAGCACGCGCTGGGGAAAGAGCCGCTCCTCGTCGAGTACCTCGTGAGCTGGCTCCAGCAGTGCGTCGTGCGCCACGAGGCCCAGACCCACATCGACGGCGAGGACAACGACGCGTCCAAGGGCGCCTACTGGCGCCGGCGGAAGATGGTCAACGAGCCCATCGACCAGCGGAAATTGAAGGATAAAAAAAAGAAGAAGAAGCGCGGCGAGAAGGAGGACGACGACGCCGAGGGCGCGACGGCCTGGAAGCCCCGGGAGACGGAGATGTGCCTGCTCCTCTGCCGCTGCCTCCGGTCCCTCTGCGTCAACGCGGACAACGCGACGCGCCTCGCGGGCGCGGGCGCCGTGCCGCCTTTGCTCACGGTGCTGCGCCACGCGCCGCCGGACTGCCTCCTCGCGGCGGCGGGCTGCCTCATCCCCATCGCCATCTGGCAGCCCAAGCTCATCTCCATCCACGGCGGCGTGCCGCTCCTCGTGCGCATGCTCAACGCGCCGCTCCAGCCCCTGAGCCGCCTGAGCGCGGTGCAAATATTGGCCCAGCTCGTCGTCGACGAGACGGACTGCGGGCGCTTGGTGGACGGCGGCGGCCTCCACCCGCTCCTCGCCCTCGCCCTCGACGGCCGGGGCCAGCGGAAGAACAAGGCCGGGTCCGCCGCGTGGGAGCGGCACACGCGCGACGCCGCGCGCGAATCGACCGCCGGTTCGGGACGTCCCGACCAAACTTTGAAATTCTCGAGCTCGGTCAAATCGATTCGGCTGATTTTTGGACGGATCGATGGCTCTCATCGAGTTCTCGAAGCACAGCGGATGTGTCAAAACCGTGCGAATACGCCCACATTGAAGTCGATTTGAAGATTTGATTCGCGCGCAGGCGCGACGGCGCGCTCTGGACGTGCGCGCGCATCGCGGCCCACGGCGACTACGTGGATCTGTTGTTGGACGCGCGGTGCCGCCGCGCGATCACGCACGCGCTCGCGGGCCACGACGGCGCGTCGGACTTCGCCAAGGAGGCCGCGCTGATGCTGCTGTTGAAGCTCGCGAACGCGCGGGGCGCGGGCGAGGACACCGCGAACGTCGGCAGCGACGCCTGGAAGCGCGAGTTCGCCCTCGAGGCCGTGCCCCTCGTCGCGGCCTGCGCCCTGGGCAACAACCCGGAGCCCGTGCGCGCGCAGGCCGCGCAGGCCGCCGTCGACCTCTACGTCACGGACGGCAGCCGCCACCTCTTGTGCTTCGGCGCCGACGAGCGCACGGAGGCGACGACGTCCGACTCGGAGTACGCCAACGACACCTACCTCGAGGTCGTCTACGGCCGCGACTCCGACGAGTGCGCCGCGCACCGCGCGGAGGTCGCGCGCCTGCCCGCCAAGGCGAAGCGCCGCGGCGGCTTGCTCCAGGTCGACACCGTGGACGTCGCCAAGGTCGAGGAGGAGACGCGGACGAAGGAGCGCAAGCACCGCAAGTACGCGGGCCCGCCGTCGGGGAAACTGCTCATCTACGACGAGGAGGAGTGCGACGCGCTACAGAACGCGCCGATGAAGAAGGGCGTCGCCGGGCGCCTCGTGTCCCAGCTCGAGAACGTGTCCCAGCCGCGCAAGGTCGCCTTCGACGGCGCCAAGTTCGTCTGGGAGACGCGCGACAAGGCGTCGGGCCACGCCGCGGTCCGCGCGGCACTCGACCGGCGAGCCGGGGGGGTCCCGACCGAACTTCGGAACTCGCTCGCTCGGTCGCATCGATGCGGCTCATGTTTGGATGATTCTCCTCGAGCTCTCGAAGCGCGGCCGAAGAGCTTGTATCGAACCATTCTCATACATGGACGTCGGGTCGGAGCTTCGAGGTCCGCGCAGGTCGCGGTGTGCAACGCGCACAACAAGTACGAGCAGGACTTCGCGGCGCTCCAGGCGGACCCGGCGCGGCTCCAGGAGGCGAAGAACAAGGCCAAGAAGCACAACAAGCAGCTCAACCCCTTCAAGAAGCGCATGCCCGACCCCACGGTGAAGCAGGACCTCAAGGACGGGCTGCCCGACGGCGAGGTCGACGTGCCCGAGAGCTACCGGTCCCTCTTCTGCGGCCAGATCACGGGCTGCCACACGGCCACCGTCGAGCTTTTGGCACTCACGGGCGTGCCGGAGACGGCGGAGGTCAACGCTTTGGGCTGCTTCGTCGTGCGGACGACGGAGACCGCGATCCTCTGCGAGTGCGTGCCCGACCGGCCCAAGTTCGGCCCGCCGCCCGTCACCGTCGAGGGCAAGCGGAAGCTCGCCGAGGAGACGTGCATGGAGTGGATCGTGCACCTGTTGGGGCTGCTCGAGGACGAGATGAACGACCTGGGGTTGGAGTTCGACATCGCGCAGTACGACGCGCGCGCGGCCGCGGCCAAGGAGGCCAAGGAGAAGAAGGCCAAGGCGAAGCACCGGAAGGAGGGCCAGGTCGAGGTCCTCGTGAAGGACCCGACGGCGCCGACGCCCATGAAGTGGGAGGACTTCGTGCGGCGCGCCGCGCCCGAGGGCGAGCCGGACGCGACGGGCAGGCCGGGCCCGCCGGCCGTGCCGCTGCTGCGCGGCCGGCACCCGAACGTGCTCGCGGAGCTGTGGACCATGGTGCTGCACCGCAGCTCCCTGGCGCTCGTGGCCCACGGCTGCGCCGCGATGCTGAACCTCATCTCCGAGCCCGGCGTCAACGCGCACGTCCGCGCCAAGTACCAGGACGAGATCAGGAAGGTGCCGGAGACTTTGAGCCAGGGCATCGCGTCGTCGTCCAAGGACCTGATCATGAAGAAGCTCGAGATCCTCTTCATGCTCAAGGAGCTCGACCTCGTGGAGGCGAACCTGTTCCGGCTCGACAAGAAGATGCGGACGCGCTACAAGTCCGTCGTGCTCTACTGGCGCAAGCACCTGGGCTACAGCGCGCTGAGTTCGGCCACGGAGGGCTTCGACAAGCAGACGCTGCGGCGGCTCCAGGAGACCTTCGCGGAGATCGACGAGGACGGGAGCGGCTACCTGAGCCCCGAGGAGCTCGCGGCGCTCTTCAAGAAGCTGCGCATGCCCATGTCCCAGTCCAAGCTCGAGGACATCGTCGACGAGGTCGACATCGACGGCAACGGGCTCATCGACTTCGAGGAGTTCCTGCTGGTCGTGAAGAACATGAAGAACATGAAGTCCGTGCAGTCGAAGCTCGGCGTGGCCCTGGCCAAGGGCGCGAACAGCGGCGTGCTGGGGAACTTCGTGGGCGACGCGACGGCGGGGATTTTTTCGGGGTCCGAGGGCCTCGGCGGCATGTTCGGCCCCAACCGCAAGGTGAAGCTGAAGAAGGCCATCGACGACAACCGGCGCGAGAAGCTCACCGACGAGATCAAGGAGGTCGACAAGGACGTGCTCGAGTACCAGCACAACCACAAGGAGTTCTTCATGAAGCGCTACCAGATCAAGGGCGACTGGGTCCTCGTCGCGAAGCTCGTCTACGCCGCGGCGCTCGACTGGGGCGACGGCGTCGTCTCCGCCGAGCCGTTGATCCAGACGCTCGTCAACAACCCGCAGTGGGTCGAGCAGCTCGGCTTCGCGAAGAAGCGGCGGGGCATGGCCATGGACAAGCACGCCCAGGCCAAGTACCAGGACACGCTGCGCCTCGCGTCGACGTACCAGACGCTGTCGGAGCAGGCCGCGGCCGCGGGCATCGCGAGGCGCGGCGGCGGCGGCGACGACGACGCGAGCGACGGCGGCGACGACGACGACGAGCACTGGGACTACCAGACCTTCGAGGACAACGTCGTCAAGCTCATCCGCGCGTTCCGGCGGTCCGAGCAGCAGGCGCGCGAGGACAAGCTCAAGCGCGAGGAGAACATGGAGCGCGTCGCGAAGAAGAAGCCCGTCGTCGCGTCGCGGCTCCGGCGCCTCGCGCTCGGCTCCAAGGCCGACGTCCCGGACCCCGACGCGTAGTTCTTAGCCCGCGTCGCGGTAGCCCAGCGCCGTCAGGTAGACGTCGTACCAGAAGGGCAGGTAGAGGTGGGACACGTCGAAGCTCTGCTTCGACATCGTCGCGTAGGCGCGCTCCAAAAACTGCGGCGTCACGTTGGACCAGTTGGAGACGAGGATCACGGGCAGGTGCCGCAGGAGCGCGTTGCGCTGGTCGTAGGCCGTCGCGTCGACGAGCGGGATCGCGCCGCTGACGAGCGCCTCGTACTCGCGGTAGCACTGCTCGCCGATGCCGTTGGGCGAGTAGACGAATTTCGAGTGGAGCATGAGGAGGGGCATGTGCGTGTCGTAGTTGCCCTGCATGCCCTTGACCGTGCCGTAGCGCCCGTTGAGCAGCAGCGCGATCTCGTTCTCGAGCCGGGCCTTGCCCGGGTCGCTCCTCGGCTGGTGGATGTGGTGGCTCTTCCCCACGTCGGCGGGGCAGTCGAAGGCCGCGTAGCGGTCCAGGAGCTGCGTGTGCTCCAACCGTCCGACGTGGAAGCCGTCGACGTTCATGCAGCAGCACAGCAGGAGCCGGTCGCGCGTCGCGGCGCGCGCGTCGACGGCCGGGTGCTCCAAGAACGCGTGCCAGAGGCTGACGCCGCGGACGCCGATGACGCGCTCGCGGATGCGCCCGTAGGCCGGCTTGTGCTTCGGCAGGTTCGCGACGTTGTTCGCCGTGCCCAGCGCCAGATAGGACAGGAGCGCGGGCTTGGGCCGCCACTTGCCCGGGTCGAAGAAGTCGACGACGACGGACTTGCCCGTCGGGTGCCGCACGGGGTCGCCCTGCTTCGTGAAGCCGCCGTTCCCGTAGAGCTCCTCCCGCAGCGCCCGCACGCAGGGGCCGAAGTGGGGGTTCTTGCGCCAGACGTCGTCGAAGATGGCCTCGGGCGTGATGACCTTCTCCGGGAGATAGTGGTAGAGCGACGCGATCATCGGGTTCAGCGATGTCAGGTCGCCGGCCGTGGAGCAGCCCTTGCGCGGGTGCACGTGGACGTCGCTGATCGCCGCGAAGGCGTGGGGGTGCGCGAGCAGGTTCAGGAGGGGGTCGAGGCCGTAGTCGCCGTCGTCGGGGTTCGCCTTGTTGTACCTGGGCAGGAACCAAAAATATGCAACACGACTTCAGTGTGCTGTGAAATCGAACAGGTCCGACACGAGCGTTGAGCGTTTTGGAAAAGAAACTCGCCGAGAGATGACGATTCGTCCAAAAATCAGCCGAAACGACTTCGATTTGACCGAGCTAGAGAGGTTTTTTGCTGGACCGGGCCAGTCTACTGCTTGTTTCCCACACAGTGTCGTGCTTGCCCCTGACCTCGTCGAGCACCGTCTTCTCGCGCTTCGCGTGGAAGCGGATGTTGGCCCCGAGGCGCGTCGACTCGAGCCAGTAGAGCACGCAGCAGCGGAAGCAGCACTTGAGCGACCGGTAGGGCTGGCCGAACAAGACGCGCGCGCGGAGGCAGTCGCGCGGCGCGGCGACGGCCGGGCACGGCGCGAAGAGGTCGCAGGTCGCTTCGGAGGCGAGGCAGGTCTCGATGCCCCGCTTCGTCTGCGACGCGGCGGGCAGCGGGGCCAACGTCGGCGCCGGGCCCTCGCGCAATTTCGACGCGTCGTGATCCCAGTGGATCTCCGGCGCGGCCGTCGCCGCCGCGACGTCGTAGCCGTAGCGCGCGGCCATGGCCAGGAACGCGCGCAGCGTCGCCGGGCCGTCGACGCCCGGCGGCCAGACCGCGCGCTCGAGGTGGCCGCGCGCGAGCACGGCCCAGCCGGCGCGTCGCCGTCGCGTTGCCCAATCGCAGCACCCGCTCGTCGCAGTGGTGCGGCTTGCGGTCCCGGTTGCTAAAGGCGAGCACGCAGAGCCGGAACATGACGTCCTGGATGCGTTTCGCGCTGTCGAGGCTCTCGATCTTCAGCCGCTCGTGCGCGGATCTTTCGACGAAGTCGTTCCACGCGACGTACGCGGCCACGGCCCAGCCTGGGCAGCACAAGGGTGATTCAACGTCGCTTCAATGTGAGTGTTCCGCGCGCGCGCGTTCCGGAAAAAGCACCCACGCTTCGAGACCGTTCCGAGAGATGATCGCTCGTCCAAAAATCAGCCGAAACGAGTGGAAAAGGACCGAGATCGGAGCCTTTGAAGTTGGGAATGTCGCTCTCTTGTGCTGCCCCGGGCCCAGCCCAAACGCTCCTCCCAGGGCGCGTCGCAGGCGTAGGCCTCGGCGCACCGGTAGCGCAGGCGCGGCCACTCCGTGAAGGCCTCCAAGAAGCGGATCACGGGCGCGCCGGCGCCCATGAGCCGCTGGACGACGCGGAGCGGGCACCGCGTGAGGTGAACCGCGTGCTTCCAGCGGGGCCGGAAGGCGTTCTGGTAGTCT
>NW_008705581.1:522659-568270 GCF_000186865.1 Aureococcus anophagefferens
GGCCTGACCAAACTTCAGAATTCTCTAGCTCGGTCGAATCGAAGTCGATTTGGCTGATTTTTGGACGAATCGATTGCTCTCGTCGAGTTCTCGAAGCCCAGCCGAAGAGCTTGCGTCGAAACTTTCGCATACGCGCACATTGAAGTCGGGTTGAAGATTTGGTTTCCACACAGGTCCTGGAGCTCCCGAAGGACGGCGGCCTCGCGGATCTGGCGTCGGCGACGGCGGCGGACTTCCGCGCGCTCCTCGCGAAACCATCCTTCGGGGGCCTCTCCGTGACCATCCCCCACAAGCAGCTCGTCCAGCCCTTCCTCGACGAGCTCACGGACGCCGCCGAGGCCATCGGCGCGGTGAACACCGTGACGCCCCGCGCGAGGACGGCGGCGATCGACGCCGTGTCGCTCGGCGGCTCGCGGCCCGTGCTCGTCGGCGACAACACGGACTGGATCGGCATCTGCGCGACGCTCGAGGACGCGCTCGCGCGCCGCGGCGCGCGCGCGGCCACGGGCAAAGCGCTCGTCGTCGGCTCGGGCGGCACCGCGCGCGCGGCGTGCTACGCGCTCACGAAGGGCTTCGCGCGGCGGACGGGCGCGGGCTTCGACCTCCTCGTCTACGCGCGCGACGTCGCCAAGGCCGAGGCCCTCGCGGCCGCGTTCGGCGGCGAGGCCGTCGCGCGGCTCGACGGCGTCGCCGTCGACGCGGTCGTCTCGACCGTGCCCGGCGACGTGGGCTTCGTCGCGCCCGACGGCCTCCTCGACAACGAGCCCGCCGTGCTCGACGTCGCCTACAAGCCCGCGATGACGGCGCTCCTGGACCAGGCCCTCTCGCGCGGCTGCCCGGTGTCGCAGGGCGCGTCCATGCTCGTCAAGCAGGGCGTCGCCCAGTTCGAGCAGTGGACGCGGCGCGTCGCGCCCGAGCCCGCCATGCGCGCCGCCGTCTTCGAGGGCGTCGACGAGCTCGAGGCCTGACGCGCGTAAGACTTCAAGGTTGGCCGAGTCATCGACTCGCGAATATGTTGAAGGGTAATTATGAGGGATATCCGAATACTCCGAGCAGGCAGCCCTCGCGAGGGCGGCCGTGCTGTTAAAGATGGCACCCTGACACCATGGGCAACGCGGCCCTCTCCCCGGCCCCGGCCGAGGCGGCGACGGCGGCCTGGCGCGCGCCGCCGGCCAAGGACAAGGGCCCGCGGCGGCCGCCGCGCGCCCCGCGGCCCTCGGAGCCCAAGGCCGTCCGCGAGGCCATCCCCCTGCCCGCGGACGTGCTCCCGCACCTCTTCTCCTACAGCTGCGCGCGGGAGGTCGGGACCTTCCGCTTCCTCGTCTCCCGCGGCGCGAGCGCGCAGCTCATAGCGACGGCGGAGCTCGCGCCGACGCTCGCGGACGCGGAGCGCCGCGGCTACTGCGAGTCGCCCGCGTTCCTGCCGCGCGACGCGGACCGGGGCCGCGGCGGGCGCCGGCGGAGCGCGACGCGCCCGCCGGCGGCGCGGCCCGGCTACCGCTACCGGCCCGCGGGCCCGCTCGGCGCCGGCTGGTACTCGGGTTCTTCTCACGCCGAGACCCCGGCGCTCCGCGACGCGCTCCGCTGGCGCCGCGGCGGCGACGGCGAGCCGGAGATCGACGTGCGCATCTGCGCACACCCGGCGTCCGACGGCCGCGATGCCCTCGTCGTCGTCCAGTGCTACCTGCCCAAGCCGCCCAAGCCCGAGACGGTCCGCCTCGCCGACGGCCGCTTCGTCGAACATCAGGAGACGCCCTGGCACCGCTTCCGGCCGCCAAACTTCGAGCCGGGCATGCCCGAGGGCGCCACCCGGGGCAGGACAAGAGAGCGAAATTCCCAACTTCAAAGCCTCATATCTCGGCCGTTTTCCACTCGTTTCGGCTGATTTTTGGACGAGCGATCATCCCTCGGAACGGTCTCGAAGCGTGGATGTTTTTCTCGTGACGCGCGCGCGCGGAACACTCACGTTGAAGCGACGTTGAATCACCCTTGTCCTGCCCAGGCGCCACCGTGCGCTTCTACGGCGCCGCGTCCTTCGAGGAGGCCCGGGACTACGCGACGCCCGGCGACGACGGTGCCGCGCGCTGGGCGCTCGGCCGCGTCGCGTTCCACTCCTACGGCTTCGTGCGCGACGCCTGGCCGCCGGAGCGGAGCCCGACGTCCTTTCTGACGAACGCCGACGTGGGCCAGAGCCTCTACCTCCCCGTGCGCCGCGTCTCCGCGCCGCGGCGCGCGGACCGCCAGTGGCGCGACGACCTGTGTGGAAACCAAATCTTCAACCCGACTTCAATTTGCGCGTATGCGACCGTTTCGACGCAAGCTCTTCAGCTGGGCTTCGAGAACTCGACGAGAGCGATCGATCCGTCCAAGAATCAGCCGAATCGACTTCGATGTGACCGAGCTAGAGAATTCTCAAGTTTGGTCAGGACCACCCAAACCAGTGGTTGGTTTCCACACAGGCGACGACGCCGAGTCCAGGTACGCGACCGACGACTTCCAGCACCTCTGCGTGCGCGAGCTCGACGGCGCCCTCCGGAGCCACGGGCCCTTCGCCCACGCCAACGACGCGCGCGCGCCCTGGCGCGTCGGCGACGGCGTCGCCGCGCGCGTGGCGGCGCACGGCGGCCTCTTCGGCTTCGGCCCGCGGCGATGACGGCTAACATTGGAGTGGAACACGGAGCGGCGGGTTAGAAAAAGCGAACGGCGGGGCCTAGTGCCCGCTCTTCTTGGACTTCTTGCCGGACTTGGTCCGCTTGTCGTCGTCGCCGATGTAGGAGTCGATCCACGCGAGGACCGCGTCGTCGTCGCCGATGAGCGACGAGTCGATGTCCTGGCAGCAGAAGCAGTCGTCGCCGCTGCCGCAGCCGCTCGAGTTCTTCGTGCCGCCGTACTCGTTGCAGCTCTTCTTCTCGTACATACAGACGCCGCCGTAGTCCTCCCAGCACGTGCTCGTCTCGTCGGCCGTCTCGTCCGTGCAGATGGCGACCTCGGCGGCGCCGATGGTCGACATGCCGCCGTCGGTGCCCTTGGCCTTGGCGGCCAGCGCGCCGCCGAGCGTCGTCGGGGCGACCTTCGCGAACAGGGCCGTCGCGCCCGCCGCGCCGCCGTTGAGGCCCGCGAAGGCGAAGGCGGCGACGAGGAGCCCCGCGGCGGCGACGGCGCCCGTGCGCTTCGCGAAGCGCTTCGCCTGGGTCGCCTCCGGCGCCTGCCCCTCGACGTCCGGCACCTCCGAGTACATCGCGGCGACGACGACGACGGGGGAGGCGGGGCTGCTAAGACTGTCGTCTCTGAAAGCTGCCCGCTGACAAGATCCGTGCAGCGGTCGCGGCTAGGCTTGGAGTCCCAGTGCCGCGAGGCCTGGTGCCGCAAACCCCCCGGGTAGGCCCTCTAGCTGTTAACCTCTCCTAGCCTAGCAGCAACGTTGCAGGTTTACGAAAGGCTCGACGATGGTTCGCGCGCCGTGCGGGCAGCCCGCCGCGGCCTCGAGCCCCGGCGCGAGCTGCCCGTCGTGCGCCCGCGCCGTCGACGCGTCGGACCGCTTCTGCCGCGACTGCGGCGTCCGGCTCCAGGGCGCGCGACCGGCCCGCGCGGGCCGACGGCGCCGCGTCCCCTGGGCCCTGCGCGCCGCCGCCGCCGCCGCCGCCGCCGCGACCGCGGCGCGCGTGTCCGCCCAGCCCCCGGAGGACGACGTCTTCAGCATCGAGCGGCGCCTCGCGCTGGAGCGGGACCGCCAGGCGGCCATCGCTTTGGAGGACGCGTACGACCTCGAGTCCACGCCCAAGGAGATCCACGTGTCGTGCCCCCAGGTGCCCTTCGTCGAGGTCACGGACCTGCCGGACTACGCCGTCACGGAGCACAACCAGTGCCTCGTCTTCCGGGTCACGGCGCCGGACCTCGAGGCGAAGCTCACGGTCCGCTGCGACGGCGAGTTCGAGACCGACGGCGCCTTCTATTAAACGGTCGTGAGCACGGGCACGGGCCCCGCGTCGAGGGAGGGCCGGCCCTCGGACCCGTCGTCCGACGGCGGCGGCGACGTCGCCAGCGAGAAGTCCGCGTCCTGGAGGTGCACGTAGCCCGACGGCGGCTCCGCGGAGTCGCGCCGCGGCCGCTTCGGGAAGCAGAGCGCGCCGATGGCGTTGAGGAGGCCGCAGCACGTGAGCACGAGGACGACGAGCGCGAGCTGCCAGAGCAGCTTCAGCCCCACGTGGTCCGCGTCGACGGAGTCGTAGACGCGGATGAGCGTGTCCTCGTAGGGCGTCCAGAACGCGAAGGCCACGGTCCAGGCCTCGTAGACCTCGTCGAAGACGGCGTCGTTCGCGCGCCGGAGGTCCTCGGACGTCCGCGCGCGGCGCGTCCGCCGCCGCTTCCGCTCGCGGTTCGCGAGCGCGGCCGCCTGCGTGGAAATCAAATCTTCAACCCTACTTCAATCTGTGTGTATGCGACAGTTTCGACGCAAGCTCTTTGGCTGTGCTTCGAGAACTCGACGAGAGCAATCGATTCGTCCAAAAATCAGCCAAATCGACTTCGATTTGACCGAGCTAGAGAGGTTCGAAGTTTTTGCTGGACAGCGTTCCACTGGTTGATTTCCACACAGGCGGCCGCGGCGACGGCGACGGCGTAGATCCAGAACGCCAGGATCTCCCGGTCCGCGTCCAAGTCCAGCTGCGCCGTGATGAAGAAGTCGACGGCGTCGAAGACGCCCAGGCACGCGACGACGGCGGCCGTCTTCCGAGCGAGCGCGGGCACGGCGCTCTCCGCGTCCTGGTCCTGGGGCAGCCGCCGCGCCACGGCCCGCGCGCCGAGAAAAAAGGCGCCGGCCTTGAAGAGCGCGGCGGCGAAGCGCGCGGCCGTGACGGTCCCCAGCGCGGGCGACGCGTCGAAGGGCAAGAAGAGCAGCGACGTCAGCACGGTCGAGATGGCCAGCGCGGACACGTAGTGGAGCGAGCCGCGCAGCAGCGCCCAGACCCGCGCCGCGTTCGGGCCCTTGGCCGTCTCCGCGCGCCGCGTCGCCGTCGCCATCGTCGCGTAGGCGCCGACGAGGACCGACGCGCAGAGCAGAAACCGCACGCAGAAGAGGCGGAAGAGCAGCCCCGTGGGGGGCGCGTCGTCATTTTCGTCGAGCCGCCGCCCGTGGGCGCCGCCGGGGGGCCGCCGGCGCCGCGGGTGCGCGCCCGTCGGCGGCTGGAAGCTCGCGGCGCCGCCGCGTTTCCGCGCGCGCGGCGCGGACGGGCCCGTGACGTCCGGCGTCGCCCACTGGCTCGACACCTCCCACTCGACCTCCGCGAGCACGTAGGTGAAGGTCGTCGACACGCTCACGGAGTAGGCCGACGACGCCGCGCCCGCCGCGAGCGCCGTCAGCGCTTTCGCCGTCTCCGCGCGGAACGACACGCGCCGCTGGGGCAGGCGCGCGAGCGCCCAGGCGCTCCACCGCTCGAGGGCGGCGGCGGCGCAGGGGATGTAGGCGACGCCCAGGCAGGCGTTGATCCCGAACGCGCCGATCATCGACCAGCACTTCCCGCGCATGTCGCCGGGGCACACGGAGTCGGGATCCAGGTCGTCCTGGAGGATGTAGGCCAGCGCGACGGCGCAGAACGTGCCGTAGACGCAGTTCGCGATCTCCGCGCAGTCGAGGACCACGAAGTCGCTGTTCAAGCGCCGGAAGGGGCGGTGGAGCGCCTCGATGATGCGCGGCGGCGCGAGCGTGGGCTCGGAGCTCGGGATCTCCATGGGTTGTTTTCTTCCGGTGATCTCGAGCCGCGTGATCTCGAGCGCGTCCTCGAGCCGAGAAGTAAAACCCTCGGCGCCGTCGCGCGGACCCGGGTCCAGCCCACGAGCCCGGAACGAGCCGATCGACGAACTCAGCCCTTTGTGGCAATACTGGTTCACTATTAGTTCAACTTCTTCGGCCGAATGTCAATTTTAGCGCGTGCACCAGAGTACCGGGCGCAGTAAGCCTGATTGAAAGCGAGTCCGACGTCGGCGCCGCGTTCAGACACTGCACGGCAGCCCCGCGGCGGTCTCCCGGTGCGGGCCTCGGCCCCGGCGTGCTTCGGCATGGGGTCGTTCGGGCGGTCCAAGGACGACAGCAAGGCCCTCGAGGCCATGCGGCGCAACACGCGCCTCGGCATCGCCGCCGTCGCCGCCTTCGCCCTCGGCTACGTCGCCTACGCGACGGGCGGCCTCGCGGGCTTCGGCGGCGGCGGCGCGAACGACGACGAGTACAGCTCCCACATCGTCACGGAGCTCCGGTGCCCGCCGCCGAGCAGCCGCTTCGTCGACGTCGAGAAATTGGGCGCCGTGAGCACGAAGCGGCTCGTCCGCGCGGCCAGGGCCGCGGGCACGGGCTGCGGGGACCGGCCGCGCACCGTCGTGACCATGAGCTCCTTCTACGGGCGGCACACGTCCCTGCCCATGGTCGTGCGGAGCATCCTCGACCAGTCGTGCACGCCGGACGCGATCTACGTCTTCCTGAGCCTCGTGCCGCTCATCGACCGCGAGTTCCGGCACAACAAGTCGCGCGCCGTCGGCGACGAGATCGGCGCCTTCGAGGACGTGCTCAAGGCGCTGAGCCCGCTCGTGAAGCTGCACATGATCACGCGCGCGGAGGACGACTTCGGGCCGGCGACGAAGTTGTTGCCCGCGCTCCGCCTCGAGCGCGACGCGCGGACGCACCTCATCACCGTCGACGACGACACGACCTACCACGAGGACATGATCCTGGCCCTCTCGCTCACGGCGCAGCACGCGTCCAAGCCCGTGTCCGTGGGCTTCTGGTGCGAGGAGTTCGGGTGGGCGCCGCAGCAGGGCTACTTCTTCATGCACGCGCAGTACCGGCCAGGGCAGCAAAAGGGTGATTCAACGTCGCTTCAACGTGAGTGTTCCGCGCGCGCGCGTTTCGGAAACAGCACCCGCGCTTCGAGAGCGCTCCGAGAGATGATCGCTCGTCCAAAAATTAGCCGAAACGAGCGGAAAACGATATGAGCCTCCAAAGTTGGGAATTTCGCACTCTTTTCCCGCCCAGGTACCGGCGCGAGTGCCTCCGCGTGCCCGTCGAGGGCACCTGCCACGGCTGGCTCTCGGGCGTCTCGGGCGTGCTCTTCGAGCGCGGGTCCCTCGACGACCAGATCTTCAACTACACGGACCGGCCCAAGGGCTGCTGGCTCCACGACGACGTCTGGTTCGGCGGCCACGTCGTGAGCTCCCTCGACGCCGTGCCCTACCTCATCGACCCGGGCTTCAAGTCCCGCAAGGTGCGGCGCATCGAGCACGACCGGTCCAAGTCGTCGTCCTACCTCCAGACGCTCAAGCTCCGGGAGCACGGCGACGACCCGGAGGCCCAGTGCGCGTCCTCCTTCGACTACATGCGCGACGCCGTCCACCGGGGGCACCACAAGTCCGCCGGCGGGCACCGCTAGTCCGCGCCTAAAAAAAGCGACGCAGGGGACGCTTATGACCGCTAGAAGATGCCCCGCGGGCGCTCGGGGGGGGAGGGCGCGTCGGACGGCGCGCACGCCGCGGGCGTGTGGAAGTCGACCGCGTACTTGCAGATGCTCGGCTCGTCGACGTGGCCGAGGGCCTCCTCGGCGCCGCACTTGAGGGCCACGGTGAGCTCGCGGGCGCCGTGGCCCGCGCAGTACTGGCCGTTCGCGTAGTGCCAGCCGCCGTCCGCCCGCCCGTCCACGTGGCGCCACTCCTTCCACGCGCCGAGGTTCGTGTGGTCCTGCTTCGCCTTGCCGAAGGGGCACAGCTCGTAGGTGTACTGGGCGATCTTCTTCGAGTAGCACTGGCCCTTGAGCGGGAAGTAGGCGCCGTCCGGGCCGGAGTCTTCCTCGAAGGCCCGCCGGTGGTCGTCGATCGTTTTTTGCGCCGCGGTCTTTTGCTCTTTGAGCTTCTGCAGCGCCTCCTTCGCGGCGGCGGCCTCGGGGAGGGCGTAGGTTTCGACCTTATCGTCGACCTTGGGCACGATGAGCGCGGCGGCGAGGGACGCCTGGTCGCCCTTGAGCGCCGCGAGGCGCCCCGCGATAGCCTCGCCGTCTTTCCGCAAAGCGGCGCCGCAGGCCTTGGCGACCTCGAGGGCCACGGCCGTCGCGGCGTCCGGCGACGCGCCGCCGAGGTGGAGCGCGCCGAAGAGCTTCTCGAGGTGGCCCGCGGCCGCGAGCCGGTGCTCCGCGGCGTCCGGCTCTTTCCCGACGTTGACCAAGGCTTCCGCGGCGTCGACGCCCAGCGAGAGGACGTCGACGTCGTCGATCTTGTTCGTCAGCTCGTCCGGGAGGCCCGCCTTGTTCATGACGACGTCCAGCAGCGCCTCGATCTCCATCGCCGCCGCCGCGAGTTCCAAAGCCGCCCTGCTCCTCTCGTCGCCGGCCGCTTTTTCGAGCGCGGGCGCCAACAAACCGTAGGCCGCGTCGCCCGCGGCGACGGCGGCGTCGCGCCGCTTCACGGCCTCGGCCTCGTGGTCCGCGACCTTCTTCTCGTTCATGTCGATGCCCTTTTGCAGAAAGTTGATGGTCGACTCCGCCGTCGCGGCCGCGGCGTCGCCCTCGGCCTTGGCCGCCTCGTACTGCGCCACGTAACTTTTGCGCTTCTCGAGCCCGGCCGCGCGCGCCGCCTCCAGCCGCAGGCGCTCCGCGTGTTTCTCGAGGTATTCGGCCTCGCACGTGTTGCCGCACTTTCCGTTTTCCTCGTCGCTCCCGTCGCAGCAGTCGCACGCGCCGTCGCGCACGCGGCTCGCCATGATCTTCGCGGCTTCATAATTGACGTTGGCGCACTCGAAGGTCGCGACGCCGATGGTCGCGCCGCTGCAGGCCGCCGTGCCGGGCTCGTCGGCGCCGTCGCCGCAGTCGCAGTAGTCGTCGTTGATCTGGGTCGCCGGGACGGCGGTGTAGCCGCCGTCGCAGGCGAGGCCGCCGGGCGGGACCGGCGGCTTCTGTTTGCCCCAGAAGGCAGCGGAAGGGCCCAGGACCAGGGCTGTCGCGACCAGCCATCGCCGGCGAGCAGCCATTGCCACTCCCATCGTCCTCGCAAAATCACCACAACCACCGGACACGCGGCCAGCTCCGTCGTCGTGCGCGGCTCGTCGCAGCCATGCTCCGGTCCATCCTGCTCGCCGCCGCCGCCGTGGGCGCGCGCGGCGGCCTCTTCTCGTCGAGCGAGCGCACCTGCGAGGTGGAGTCGTGCTCAACGTGATGGACGCAGCGGCTGCCCGTGGCCGACCAGTTCGTGAAGAACGAGGACGGCGCGGAGTCCTACGGCTGCACGGTGAACTACATCCCGCACCACCCGCCGGAGCTCGTCATCAAGGCGAACGGCCGCGAGCAGGAGCGCATCTCGCTCGAGCGCTTCCGGAACCCGAACGACATCCGGCGGCTCATGGAGAGCAAGGGCTTCGCGCAGACCGACGAGTACTTTAAAAAGCAGAAGGACAAGCGCGACGTCGAGTTCGTCGCGGGCCAGGAGGCCGACGTCTACTGGCTCGACGGCGACGGCGGCAAGCACCACAGCGGCATCGCGGAGGTCGGCGCGCCGCTCATGGTCTCGACGTACGTCGGCCACAACTTCGAGGTCCAGGACGGCTTCGGCGACCCCATCATCATGTACACGGTGTCGGAGAAGGCGAGGCAACGAGTTAGCATCCCGGCGGAGACGCCGGAGCTCTAGGACGAGAGGCCGGTCGCGCGGCGCGGACGATGACGGCCGCGGGCGAATTTGGCCCGCGGCCCGACCACATTCCGCCGGCGCGCACACCCTAATCTCACGAGTCCGCTAAAACGCGAAAGAGCGCGTCGGCGACGTCGTCGCTCGGCGACGGCGCGAGCCAGGCGGGCGCGGGGAGGCCCTGGCCCTCGAGGTAGGCGACGTCGAACATCTTCGACGCGTAGCGGTGCGCGCCGTCGCATAGAATGGTCACGACGGTGTGGCCCGGCCCCAGGTCCCTGGCGACCTCCATGGCGCCGGCGACGTTGAGCCCCGAGGAGAGGCCGAGGGCGAGCCCCTCGTTCTGGAGGAGGTCGTAGGCGCATCGCAGGCTCGCGCCGTCGTCGATCTCGTACTGCGAGTCGGGCGCGAAACCCTCGAGGTTGGCCGTGATGCGGCCCTGGCCGACGCCCTCGGTGATACTACTCCCCTCGCTCGCCAGCGCGCCGTCGCGGTAGTAGCGGAAGATTGCCGCGCCGGGAGGATCCGTCAGGCAGATCTTCGTCCGCGCGTCGCTCGCCTCGCGAAGAAACCGCCCCGTGCCGACGAGCGTCCCGCCCGTGCCGACGGCGCAGCTGAAAGCGTCGACCGCGCCGCCGGTCTGCGCCCAGATCTCGGGGCCCGTGGACTCGTAGTGCGCGTCGCGATTCGCGGTGTTGTCGAACTGGTTGCCCCAGCACGCGCCGAGCTCCTCCGCGAGGCGGCCCGAGACCTTGATGTAGTTGTTGGCGTCCTTGTATGGGGCCGCGGGCACCTCGACCAGACGCGCGCCGAGCTGGCGCAGCGCGTCCTTCTTCTCCCGCGTCTGCGTCTCCGGAATGACAATGATCGTCCGCGCGCCGATGGTGTTGCAGACGGCCGTGAGGCCGATGCCCGTGTTGCCGGCGGTGCCGTCGACGAGCGTCCCGCCGCGCGCGAGCGCGCCGCGCGCCTGCGCTTCCTGGACTATGCCCAGAGCCGCGCGGTCCTTGACCGAACCTCCAGGATTGAGGAACTCGCACTTGCCGTAGATCTCGCAGCCCGTAGCTTCCGAAGCTCCGCGCAGGCGAATGAGAGGCGTGTTGCCGATGGCATCGATGAAGTCGCCGTAGACGCCGTTGGCGCTGAAGCGGCGGCGCGCAATGGCACCGCTGCGGGAGGCCATGCTCTCTCTAGCTAAATTGAACTGCAACCCATACGGCACTCAAGCGGTTGCAGTGTTCAAACGTAGCCGCGACGACATGGCCATGGAGCGCGGCGGGCTGCTGCAGTAGGCTGCCCCAGCATTCGAGCGGTTGCAGGGTTCAAACATGGGCCGCGACGAAATGGAGCGCGGCGGGCTGCTGCAGGAGGCTGCCCCGGAGCCGGCGAAGCAGCACAGAAGCCTCATCTGCACGGGCGTCGGCGCCCTGTTCTACGCGCTGTGCAACGTCGCCATCTCGCAGACGACGGGCCGCGTGCCCAACGACCTGCTGCTGCTCTTCCGCTTCGGCGGCTTGTTCCTCGGCAGCGGTCTCGCGACGCTCGTCGTCGGCCGCGACGCGACGCAGCGGCGGAGCCGCGGCACGACCTTTTGGCTGGTGTTCGCCGGCACCGTCTCCTGGTGCATCAACGTCTTCTTCTTCGAGGCGCTCAAGCACGCGCCGCCAGGCGTCGCGACGGCCATAGTGTACATATACCCGCTGCTCGGCGCCGTCGGCGCGGCCTGCTTCCTCGGAGAGCCGCTGCCCGTGCACGCGGCCTTTACCGGCCCCGCGGCGCTCTTCGGACTCGTCGTCTGCGTCCTGGGCTGGCCGCCGGGGAGCGGCACGACGGAGGGCGGCGTCGAGCCCGTCGGCGTGCTCTGGTCCCTGCTCATCGCCTGGAGCGTGTCGTGCTTCGTGCTCTGCCAGCGCGTGCTCTCGGGCC
The DNA here is from genome assembly GCF_000186865.1 of Aureococcus anophagefferens. Taxonomy (NCBI): domain Eukaryota; class Pelagophyceae; order Pelagomonadales; family Pelagomonadaceae; genus Aureococcus; species Aureococcus anophagefferens. Next base: position 534,240 of record NW_008705581.1, read on the forward strand.
GCGGCGACAACCCGGGCGCGCTCACGGGCGTGCGCCTCAACGCGACGCTCGGGCTCTTCGTGCTCAGCCCGTTCTACGTCGCCGTCGCGCGCTACGCGTCCGCGGCGCCGCCCGCGCGCTCCGCGGCGACGCTCGCGGGCCGCGACTACGCGTGGCTGGCGATCATGAGCCTCGCGACGAACCTGGGCCTCGGCCTCCAGACGTACGGGTTCCAGACGGCGGCGAGCCTGGAGTCCGTGGCGCTCGTGACCTACGTCGAGGTGCCCTTCGGCTACGTCCTCCAGCTCCTCATCCTCGAAGAGGCGCCGACGGCGTACCAGTGCGCCGGCTCGGCCGTCATCGTGGGCGCCTGCGCGGCGCACACGCTCCTCGACACTAGGAAAACACATTAGAGGAACGTGTAGGGCGACGGCCGCGCGAGCGAGCTCGGCGCCCGGACGCGCGCGAGCGACGGCTCCCGGCGCGGCTCGTCCGGGTCGAAGCTCCGGGCCTGCCCCCGCTCGAAGGCCGCCTCGCTGATGCCGCGGCCCGGCAGCTCGCCGTGGCGGTGCATGTCCTTGGTGCCGACGGGGTAGGGCAGCCAGGACGTGAGCTTCTCCGGCAGCGGCGGCCCCGCGTAGACGTAGTTCGGGTGGAAGACGAGCGTCGGCTTCTCGTACTCGACGACCTCCTCGGGCCTCCGGGCCACGGAGCACAGGTCGTGGTGCTTCGGGTCGAAGACGTTCCGCGTGAGCCTGGGCAGGACAAGAGAGCGAAATTCCCAACTTCAAAGGCTCCTAGCTCGGCCGTTTTCCACTCGTTTCGGCTAATTTTTGGACGAGCGATCATCTCTCGGAGCGCTCTCGACGCGTGGATGCTTTTTCCGGAACGGGCGCGCGCGGAACACTCCCGTTGAAGCGACGTTGAATCACCCTTGTCCTGCCCTGGCGTGAGCCGGAGCCGCGCGTCCGCGCTGTTCGCGAGCGCGTTGCGCTTTTTGGGAGGCGGCGCCTTCGCGTAGCGCCGCAGGGGCCGCGAGATGGCGGCGTTGCGCGCCTCGGCGTGGGCGCGCGCGCGCTCCGCGCGGCCCCGCGCCTCGAGGGCCAGCAGCGAGTCGAAGGGGTCCGCCGGGAGCGCGAAGACGTTCGGCGGCCTCCGGTGCCGCGCGGCGCGCCTTCGCAGCTTGTACTCGGGCACGCCGTAGACGCGGTGGTCCAAACCGATCCGATCCCGGAGCTCGACGTAGACGAGGTCGACGAACTCCTCAAAGTCCATGGTGCCCGAGCCGTCCTTGTCGACGCGGTCGAAGAGCTTTCTCACCTCGTCGTCGTCGAAGGCCAGCGGGTGCTTCAGATCCAGCAGCAGCTCCTGGAGCTCCTTGACGTCGATGAACCCGGACCGGTCGTCGTCGACGCGGTCGAAGATCTTGCGGAACTTGGCGAGCTCCTCGGGGAGCCAGTTGCCGTCGCTCACGAGCTCGACGTCGTAGGTTAACGTGGAAGGCCTCGTCCGGAACCAGCGCGTGGGCTTCACGGCCAAAATCTTCGCTTTGCGCCAGATGCCCGCGTGGTGGAGCTCGACCGTGTCGCCGACCTCGGGGAAGTACTCGCGCTCGCACGTCGCGAGCTGCCGCTCGCGCGCGGCGCGCGTCGACGCGCCCGCGTGGCCGCGCGGGCTCGCGAGCCCGAAGACCCGAGGCTCGGGCTCGGCGAAGGGGCTCTCGCCGGAGTGCGTCGAGTCGAGGGACTGGTGGCTGCTGCCCTCCTCGGAATCTAAGCCGTAGATGTCCTTCTTCAGCGCGCTCCGGAGGCGCCGCGTCTCCGCCGTGTGCGTGTAGGCCAGCGCGCCGCTCTGCTGGCTCGTCTGGCTCGCCGTCTCGAACTCGGACGCGTCGCGCACCTCCCAGGACTCGCGCCGACCGTCCCGCGTCTTCGAGTCGCGCGACGCCCGCTCCGCGTTCGACTCGGCGAGCTCGCTCCGCGACTTGATGGCCGGCCCGCGCACGGCGGCGCGGTTCTCGTACTTGCGGTCCATGACGATGTGCGCCATCGTTTTGTGTTCTGTGTTTCAGGCTCGGGCTTCGCGGACGACGCCGCCGAGACCACCTCTATGCACTCATCGTTCCACCATCATCGAGCGCTAACAAAGCGGCAACATTGGCTCATTGCCGCTAATGAAATGGGCTGCCGCAGATGTCCATGAAGCGCTCCCATGCGCGCCTCGTGTCGCGTGGTCCCAGCCTCGGCAACGTCGACCCCGAAAGCGCACTCCTCGCGTCGCTCGATCATGTCGACGAGCTCGTGGCGAGCGCCGAGGCACGCTGCGCCGGAGGCTCAGATCTGACTCCCGATGCACGCGCGAGGATCTCCGGCAGCGTCGCGGGCTTGGCGCGGCTTCTGCGCCTGCGCCCCGCGGACGAGTCCACGACGACGAAACGTGCCAAGGCGGCTGTGACCGTCGACGACGGCGCGTTCGTTGCCGGTTCCACGCTGCGCTTCCTGCCGCGAGCGTCCTGTCGCAGTCGCTGTCCTACCTATCGGCGCGCGACTTCATGAATGTAGACTGCGTGAAGCTCTTCCGCGAGGGCGGCGCGGAGGCGGTGTGCGCTCGCGCGGTCGAAAAGGCCTGCAGCGCCGCTCTCAAACGGCACACGTCGCTGACCTGCTTCGCGGGCCGGATCCTCGAAGACCGCCGCGCATGGATGGTGCTCGCCGCGCTCGAGGGGGCGATCTTGGGCCTCGTGGCCTTCAAAAAGTCTTTGCCGGAATCTGGAGCGAAGCAGCTGATGACTCGCGCCGAGTGCGAAGCTCACATGGCGGGTCTGGACATTTACTCGGGCCGCGCGAACGAGTCCTTCATCAGCGCGTACCTTCTATGCCTCGCGGAGCGCCCAGACTGCGTCGCGACCGAGTATCCCAGCTATTATTCCACGACAGGCCTCCGAATGAAAGAGTTAGAGGATTCTTGCAAGGAGTTCATTCAGTGTGGCGATTCGAGGAATATGCCAGACGATACGCCCGAGGAAATGCGTAAGCGATGCGAGTCGATACTGTTTTTCGAGTGCATCGCAGCCGCTACTGAGTCGATGACCACCGCGACACTTTCAGATCGCGGAGATGTGCTTACCGCCCTTCTCGAACTTTTCTGGAATGTCATTTTTGAACTGGAGGACTATCATGACGACGGGTCGGACTCTCTTCGAAGGCGGCGGGACATGACCGCCATCAAATTATTTATCGCGCTCGCGAAAGTCGCGCGTGCCTTCGCAAATGTGAGCAACAGATTCGCTCTATATTTCCTCCAAGATTTGCCCAGATTCAGCACACTCTGCGGCGGAGGCCAATGCATACCAGAAATACTCGCGGATCTTGACGTCCAATGGCTCTTGAATGATTTTTTTGTCTCATTTTCCAGGGATAAAACGTCATCCAGGATTGATCTCATTTTCACATATATGCTCAGTTTGAGACATGAAATAAATATGGACTTCAAATTACTCGTCGAGCTCGGTGCACTCGAGGCCGCTGAGCTTCTCACGCAGCCCGAGTACCGCATGCAGCACGGATTCAAATGCCGCTCCAGATACGAGGACTTCAAGACGATGCTTCTCGAATCTGTCAATGAGCCCGAGCAGGCTCGGAGCCCCAGCCCCAGCTACGGGTCCCACGATGACTATTGAGATCGCGTTCTAAGGCATAGGCCTAGACTTCCAGCGAGAAATGGCTCCAAGTGCTCACGAGGTAAACATGCTGTTCAAAGTAGAAGCCTCTCACGATGGTGGACAGCAGCCCCGGACAGCAGCCCCTAGCCGAGCTCGTCTGCACATACGAGGGCGCGCCGGGCGGCTTCGCGCTCAAGATGCGGCTGCCGCCGAGGACAACGGCCGGCAAGGTCGTCGACGGCTACTGCAAGCAGTACGCGAAGAAGGGCCACGGCGCGCTCGCGCCCCAGGCCCTGGTCCTCGACTGCGACGGCGTCCACCTGCCGCGCGAGGCCGCGGTGCCCGCCGGCGCGCGCGTCGCCGTCGTCCGCGCCGGCGGCGCGGCGGTGTCCGCGTCGTGGCCGGCCGCGGACCGCGTCTTCGACGCCGCGGCCGAGGCCAGCGCCGCGCTGAGCGCCGCGGACGCGTTCGAGGCGAAGATCGCCCGCGCGGAGCGCTGCGGCGACTACGCCGGGGCCGTGCACTACTACGGCCGCCTGCTCGCGGCCCTGCGCCGCGGCGCCGGCGCCGGGAGCGCGGACGTCGCGCGGCGCGCGAGCGCCGCCCGCCGGAGCTGCCTCGTCGACTTCGCCAAGGCCGTCGTCTACGCCGCGGAGCTCGACCACGACACGCCCGAGGACCTGGACCCGGCGCTCCTGCGGCCGGCCTTCTGCACGCGGGCGACGATCGCGGAGGCCCGCGAAGCCTGCGGCGACAAGGCGTCGCCGACGGAGAGCCGCGAGGCCCTCGTCGCGTCGCGCGAGGCGCCCTTCCGCCCCCTCGTCCGGGCCATGCTCGACGCGTTGGACAGGCGCAACGAGGTCCTGGCGCCGGCCTTCCGGCAATTGGACGTCGCGCGCGCGCCCTGGGTGCGAGCCGCGGCGGCGGCCGCGGCGCGCGCCGCGCCCGGCGCGGTCGTCGTCGCCCTCGGCGGCGGCCTCGGCGAGACGGCGCGCGCGGCGTCGGCGACCGCGGCGCGCGTCGTCGTCGTCGAGGAGAACCGCTACGCGCGGCGCGCGCTCGAGAAGAAACTGCCGGGGTGCGAGGTCGTCGCGCCGCGGGACTTCGCCGGCGTCGCCTGCGACGTCCTCCTCGCCGACGCCCTCCTCGCGCCGGGCCTGCTCGAGCTGCGCCTCGTGCCGCGGCTGCGCGCCGCGCGGAAGCTCGTCTCCGCGACGACGACGATTCTGCCGAGGACGGCGACGTTGCGAGCCGCGCTCGCGTGGATCGGCTGCGGCGAGGTGCCGTCCTTCGCGGCCGCGCAGCGCGGCGCCGGCGCCCACCCGACCCCGGCCAACCTCGCGGCCTACGACCTCAGCGTGCTGGACAACGCGCGCTGGGCGCCGCACCCGGCGTCGGGCCCGCCGGACATCGTGCGCAACGACGCGCACGCCCGCGTGTCCCGCGCCGTGACCGTCGTCGACGTCGACCTCATGGCGATCCTGCGCGGGGCGCCGCTTTCGACGCCGGGCGCCGTCGCCTTCCCCTGGCTCGACGGGGCGGAATTCGCGAACGCGGTCGTCACGTGGGTCGACGCGTACGAGTCCGACGGCGAGGCCTTCGCGAGCGTCCAGTACGTGGAGCCCTTCCGCGCCGCGGGCCGGGAAGCCGTGCTGCCCTGCGCCGCGTCGTCGACGCGTTTGTGGTTCGAGGCGCCGGAGCGCGGCGGCGTCGTCTTCCGCCGGCCGGGCGCCGGATGCGACGTGCCCTGGGGCCTGTTCCGCGCGAACGAGTGGCACTTCGGCATGGTCCGCGACGGCGTGCGCAACGGCGCCTACGAGCGCGCGATCCGGAAGACGCTGGCGGCGCAGCCGCGCGCGCGATTCATGGACATGGGCGCGGGCTCCGGGCTCCTGTCGATCATGGCCAGGGCCGCGAGCGAAAACGCGACGGTGCTCGCCGTGGAGATGGACAATGCTTTAAGCCGCGTCGCGGCGTCCCTGGCGACGGACGACGCGGGGCCCAGCGGCGCGAAGACGCCGCTCTCGTTGAAGCCGGGCGCGTCCGCGGTCTACGGCGACAAGATCGAGACGCTGCCCGGGAAGATCGACGGCGCCTTCGACGTCTTCTGCGCCGAGCTCATGGACACGAGCGGCCTCGGCGAGGCGCTCCTGCCCCTCATGCACGGCGCCCTGGAGCGCTTCGCGGCGAAATCCGTGAAAACGATCCCGCACCGGCTCCGCGTCTGGGCCGCCCCTTTGCAGCTCGACGCCGTCGTCGGCGAGGGCGAGCGTGTGCCCGACCCGCACTGGCTCCCCTTCTGCGAGGAGGGCAAGTACGTCGACCTCTACCGGTCGCGGTTCTCGGTTTTGACGCGCGAGGCGTGCGTGCTGGACGCGACGTGCGGTTCGACGCCGCCCGCGGCGGCGCTGCACCTCGACCTCGGCGCCGAGGTCGCCGGCACGTGCAACGGCGTCGCGATCTACTGGGACGCGGACCTCGTGGAGGGCGCGGACGACGACTGCACGCTGACGAACGCGCCGCACAAGGAGCCGACGTGCTGGCTCCACTCGTTCCACGCGCTGCCGCCGCGGCGCGTCGCCCCCGGCGGCGACCCCCTCCGCATCTCGATCGCCTTCGACGCGGCCCTGCCCCGCGCGCCCGAAGTCGCGTGGACGGCCGACGACCGCGCGCCGCGCTCCGTCGTCCGCACGCGCGCCTACGCCGGCCCGCGCGCGCCGCCGGGGCCGGACCCGCCGGACTGGAGCTGCGGCCGCGACGGCACCTGGCTCCGCGACTTCGCCGCCCACGGCCGCAGGGGCCTCGTCGTCGACGACCTCGTCAAGGCCCACGTCTCCGAGGGCCCGCCGCGCGACGGCGCGCCCATGGACGAGGTCGCGTCGCGGCTCCACCTCCAGCTCCGCGCGCGCCTCGAGGTCTACGAGGCCTGGATGCTCATCGCCGCCATGCCCGCGGCCTACGGCCTCCACCCGCGCGTCGCGCTGCTCGACTGCATGCAGTAGATGATGCAATGCTTGTTGCACAGGGCTCCCAGACCTGGATGGCGGCGCATGCGCGCAGCTCTGATCCGTGCTCTCGAGGCGCGGCGACCCTCTGAGGCAGCCCGACGACGTCCGCGGATGGCTGGTGCAGGCGACGGCGCCGTCGAAACGTCGAACGGGTCGTGGCTGAAGAAGCGGAAGCGATCCGACGGCGACGAGGCCCCGGAAGACGGCGACGGCGACGTGCTCTTGCTGAATGTGGGCGGGCGGAGCTTCGCGACGACCTACGGCACGGTGCGGAGCGCGCCCGGGTATCTTGCGAACCTCTTCAAGGAGGGCAGCGGCTTCCGCGCGCCGACGCGCGACGCCGACGGCCGGTTCTTCATCGACAAGAACCCGGACACCTTTGCGGTAATTCTCGAGTGGCTCCGGGATGAGGGCCGCCTGCTCCCGCCGGCGGGGCTAACCGGCGCCATGTGGCTGCGCCTCCGGAGCGAGGCGGATTTCTTCGGGCTCCAAGACCTCCGGGAGCAGCTCGGCGGCTGCCGGCGGCTCAACTTCGACGGCATCACCTTGGAGCAGGCGGAACGGTTCGAGAACGAGCCGCTCGACCTCGTCCGCGTCGGCTTCCCCGTGTCGGCGGAGCTCCTCAAAGACATCAACGTCGAGAACGAGCTGGAAATCTTCTACGAGACGGGCGTGCCCGCGCACCTGCTCGGGCCCGGGGTGGGCATCGACAAGTTGATCGACGAAGGCTACGGCCTCCACTCGCTCTTCGGACTCAAAATCCAGCTGAGCGCCTTCGGCTCACACCTGGACAACGGACGCGGCAATCTCCGACGGGGCGAGTGCGGTTACATCGGAAATTTGATGACCCACGCGAACGGAATCATCATCAACGTGACCAAGAACCCGTACTGGACCGGCATCCACAAGGCACGCATCGAGCGGGTGCGCGCCGGCCTCGAATCCTATATGGATACGGACGGCACGTGGGAGTGGAGTAGCCGCTGGGACCCGACCAAACTGATGACCGCGTAATCTCCTAAATCGCCGCCCCGGCCAGAGCCGGCTTTTTCGCCCCGGGCGGCACGTGGGGGAGGAGTGGCCTCTGGGACCCGCACAACCTGATCTTAAATCGCCCCCACGAGCCGGGCGCAGGCCGCCCAGAGCCGGTCCGCGGCGGCTCGTTCGTCGCGCGGGAGCCGCGCGAAGGCCGGCCGCGCGCCCGCGAAGACGCTCAGGTACTCGAAGGCGGAGCGGCCGGGCCCCCGCGGCGGCTGCCAGAAGGGCGCGAGGTACGCCGGCAGGCCGTCGTCGGTCCGCGGCAGACGCGCGGCGGGCGCGGCCGCCGCGAAGACCGACGTCGCGGAGCCCTCGTCGCTCGAGAGGAACCTGGGCAGGACAAGAGTGCGAAATTCCCAACTTCAAAGGCTCCTCTCTCGGCCATTTTCCACTCGTTTCGGCTGATTTTTGGACGAGCGATCATCTCTCGGAACGGTCTCGAAGCATGGATGCTTTTCCCAGAACGCGCGCGCGTGGAACACTCACGTTGAAGCGACGTTGAATCACCCTTGTCCTGCCCTGAGAGGAACGCGAGCCGCGAGAAGCCCGCGAACAGCGCGCTCGCGGGGAACCAGACGTGGCGCCAGATATGGGAATCGACGGCGCCCGGGTTCACGGCGACGCCCAACAACCCGGCGCCGAAGTCGCCGCGGCTGATCGCGCGCGCGAGGAGGATCATCGCGAGCTTCGATTCCGCGTAGTCCGCGCCGAGCGTCCCGAAGGTCGCCGCGTCGGCGCTGTGGTGGCTCACGGACGACAGGCACACGACGCGCGCGCCGGGGCGGAGGTCCAGGAGCTTCAGCAGCAGCCACTGCGCGACGAAGTTGACGCCGAAGACGAGCGAGCAGCCCGGCAGGTCCGCGTGCTCAGCCGTCGGCACGTTCGCGTTCGTGCCGGCGTTTAGGACGACGACGTCGAACGCGCCGAGCCGCGCGGCGCAGGCGCGCACGGACGCGAGGGCGCAGAGGTCGAGGACCTCGCCGGTGACGCGGCCGCGGCCGCCGGCGACCGTTTGCACGGCCGCCGCGAGGCGGGCTTCGTCGCGGCCCGTGACCACGACCTCGGCGCCCATGCGCGCGAGGCGCGCCGCCGTCGCGAGGCCGATGCCGGCCGTGGCGCCCGTCACCAGGACGCGTTTGCCTCGTAGGTCCTCCTCCGGCGGCGCCGGCGCGGCGAGGAGGCCGGTGGCCTCGAGGAGCGGCTGCGCCAACGACACGACGCCGAGCACCGCGATGATCGGCGACTGCAGCGCCGTGCGCAGGCCGTGGCCGAGCTTCGTCGCCATCTCGGCGCGCTCGGGCAACTATGTGGCAGTGGATGGCAGCGCGAGATCAGAGCGACGAGCGGCGCATACGCTCCGTGCATGAAGATTCAGCGCTAGCTTCGATGCTTATTACCGTCACGTTGCCGCCGAATATGCCGAAGCTGTACGAAAGCTGCCCCGATTGGGTGTGTCGACGCTCGACGACGCTAGCATGGCCGACGCGTCGACGCCGCTCATGCCGCCAGGCGAGGGCGTCGCCGCCGCCGTGTCGGCGAGCGTCGGCGCCGCGGCGCAGCGCAAGCCCTGGTACCTGCAGCCCATCTTCCTCTGCTGCGCCTGCTGCGGCGTCGTCGCCGTCGTCGCCGGCGTCGTCGTCTTCCTCATGCTCTTCTCGGAGGGCAGCGACGACGACTGGACGAACCCGCTCGACGACAACATGTCGAACTATGTTTCGCCGCTGCAGAACGACACGTCGGCCTTCGACGGGTGCGTCGAGAGCGACGGCCAGTTCACGTGCCAGTGGGGGCCCCGCGCGCTGCAGGGCAGGACAAGGGTGATTCAACGTCGCTTCAACGTGAGTGTTCCGCGCGCGCGCGTTCCGGAAAAAGCATCCACGCTTCGAGACCGTTCCGAGAGATGATCGCTCGTCCAAAAATCAGCCGAAACGAGTGGAAAATGGCCGAGAGAGGAGCCTTTGAAGTTGGGAATTTCGCACTCTTGTCCTGCCCAGGCGCGCTGCTCGAGTTCGAGAAGGTGCGCCAGTTCGTCCTCAACGACACGAACACGAGCGACGTGGCCATGGATCTGCTCATCCCCCAGAAGCTCGCGCTCCGCTACTCGCCGCGGCTCATGGCCGCGGAGATCGGCGGCGCGGCCGTCGGCGGCTACTTCGCCTTCACGCTCTACATGCCCGGCCCGGCGTCCCAAACCACGGGCCTCGCCCCGTCCTACAGCTCCTACATGATCGTCATGCACTGGAACGGCACGCTGCGGTCCGTGACGCCGACGTCGTCTTTGGACGACGGTTACGAAAGCACGCACATGGACGCGCTCAAGCTGACGGGCCCGGACACCATCCTGACCTACACGAACAACTGGCTCGAGGAGAAGGGCTACCCCTACGAGTGGTCCTGGCGCCAGGAGACGAAGGACACGCGGGACCACCACCTCAAGCGCCTCTCGAAGAAGAAGCGGTTCAGCTCGCACGACGTCCAGTGGGGCCTCGACAACAAGTCCTACTGGCAGCCCACGGGCGGCGTCAACGAGACGGTCTTCGCCAAGTTCCACGCCAACGGCACGCAGCAGCGCCAGTGGTACGTGCCCAACTGCGGCGACATCAACCACGTGCAGCTCGTCGAGAACGAGACGCGCGCGATCATCTCGTGCCGCCTGAGCGACTCCATCGTCAACTACAACATGCTCACGGACCGCGTCGAGTGGGTCGCCGGCGGCGAGAACGGCACCTTCACCATCACGGACGGCACGGTGACGCTCGCCGCGGGGCTCTCCTACTGGGCGGGGCAGCACAACGTCGAATACGTCGGCGACGACACCTACCTCATGTTCGACAACGCCTACAACTTGTACTCGCCGTCGCGCATCCTCTCCGTGGTCATCAACGAAACCACGCAGGTCGCCTTCGTCGACTTCTCCTACTCGCCGCTCAACGCGTACCCCCAGGGCTACAGCGAGACGTTCGGCGACAACGACCGCCTCCCGTCCAAGAACCACCTGACGTGCTGGTGGCCGGGGCTCCTCGACCCGGACTTGGACGTCATGTTCGACGCGCAGATCCAGGAGGTGACGCCGGCCCAGGAGGTGGCCTGGGAGCTGTCGATCTACGGCGGCTCCGACTGCTCGGACACGGCGTCCTACAGCTGCATCCGGTCCATCAACCAGGGCTGGAAGATCTACAGCGTCGAGCGCTTTTATGATTCGCCCGTGGTCTACAACGCGACGTTCTTCAACGGGACGCTCGAGTTCCTCGCGCACTCGTCCTTCAAGCTGAGCCACCGGACGACGGGCCGTTGGGATCTGCTCTACGAGGACCGGATCGTCGCCGCGGGCGAGGTCGTCTTCGACGCCTACTGGAAGCCGTCGACGGTGCTCGCGGAGACGACCTGGGGCCGCAACGACAGCGCGGTGCGCTACCGGAACGTGGGCCTCGTCGTGACGGACGTCTGGGAGCGAACAACGCACGTCGACGTCGAGTTCACGCCGCCCCACGGGTATTTCACGTAACAAAAGCGCCCTAGGCGCCCCGGGGCTGGCGGAGGAAGATGCAGCCCTGGGCCTGGGAGACGGCCTCGTAGATGGAGAGGCCCGCGAGGTCCGCGCCGAACATGGCCTCGCAGCGCAGGGTCCGGATGTGGGCGACGTGCTTCGGCGCGCCCTTGCGCTTGCCGCCCTGGGCGTTCTTGGCCGCCTTGGCCGCGATCTTCGGGTTCGCCGCGTCGAGCAGCACGTCGAGCGGCTTGTCGCGCCAGGCCTCGGGGATCTTGAGGCGCAGGGAGCAGCGGCGCGACGCGTCGACGTGGTCGTGGAAGTGGAGCATGCAGGAGGGCCACTCCGCGGACACGGCGTCCTTGAGGCGCGCGAACTTGCGCCGGTCGACGTTGAGCACGGCGTCGTCCGCCGCGAGCGTCGCCGCCGCGGCGGCGTGCGCCGCGCGCGCGGCGCAGGTCAGCGCGCCGTCGCCGGCGGCCCCGAAGCCGTGCTCGAAGGCGGCGCGGATGCGCCGCGCGAGGTCGACCTTGTCAGCCTTCTTGCGCGCCTTGGCCTCCGTCTTCGCCAAACGGTCCGCCTCGACGGCCTTCTCGGCGACGCGCGCGGCCTCCTCGGCGTCGCGCTTCTTCGCCGACTTCTCCGCGGCCTCCTCGCGCGCGCGCTTCTCCCGCTCCAGCACCTTGGCCTTGAGGCGCTCCGCGCGCCGCACGTTCTCCTCCTCCGCGGCGCGCGTCGCCTCCGCGGACGTCGGCGCCTGGGCAGGACAAGAGAGATTCAACGTCGCTTCAACGTGAGTGTTCCGCGCGCGCGCGTTCCGGAAAAAGCATCCATGCTTCGAGACCGTTCCGAGAGATGATCGCTCGTCCAAAAGTCAGCCGAAACGAGTGGAAAACGGCCGAGATCGGAGCCTTTGAAGTTGGGAATGTCGCTCTCTTTTCCTGCCCTGGTCGGCGCCAGGTCCGCCGCGGAAGGCGCCGCGGCCTCGTCCTTCGCGGCGGCCGGCGCTCGTTTCCCCGCGGCCAGGCCCCCGAGCGCGTCGTCGCCGTCGTCGTCGCCGTCGTCGCCGCCGACGAGTGCGGGCACGCCCAGCAGCACGCCGCAGCGGCCGAGCTCGTCGCGGATATCCGCGGTCGCGTCCGCCTTGAGCCCGAGGTGCGCCAACGCCTTCTCCGCGACCTCGGACGGCGCGAATCCATCATCCAAACCGAGGTGCGCGGAGATCTCCGCCGCGAGCTCGTCGGCGCCTTTGCCCGCGAGCCGCGCGAAGGCCTCGTGGCGCCCGAGCTGCACCACGTACGCGTCGCTCCGGCCCGGCGTCGCCTCTTGACAGACCCAGGACTCGTCGTCGCCGAAACCTAAGAGCAGCTTCGCGAGCTTGCCCACGGCCGCGGTGACGCCCTCGCCGCTCGCGCAGCACGTCGCCGCGAAGTCGGAGCCGGACCGCTTCCTCGCGGCGTCCCAGACGTCGCCGTCCTTCACCCGCAACTTCGGCGCGTCCGTCTTGTTCCCGAGAAACAGCGCCGGCGGCTTGCCGCCCGCGAGGCGGTCGAACTCGTGGAAGCGGATGGACAGGTTCTTGAAGCTGTCCGGGTGCGCGTAGGAAAACACGAAGACGCCGCCGTCTTTCGCTCTCGCGAGGTGCGGCGCCAGGTCCACCTGCTTGACCTGGTACATCTGGTCCCAGGCCCAGTCGACGAGCGTGATGAGCGCGGGCGGGCCCGTCGGGCCCCGGACCGTGACCTCGACCTCGCGGGGCCCGGCGTCGTCCATCGTGGGATGGTAGTCCTCGTCGAAGCGTTCGCCGGCCGCGGCGCGGCAGAAGGCCGTCTTGCCGACCTCGGCGTCGCCGAGGACGGCGACGCGGAAGGCCCGGGGCCGGGCCACGCCCGCGTCGCCGAGGAGCTTCCCCCGCTCGCGCGCCGCCTTGTCGAGCTCGCGGGCGCGGACGCGCGCCTTGGCGAGCTGCGCCATGTCGTCGCCATCGACCTTGGTCCCCAGGGGGTTGACCATGGCGGCGCGGCCCGGGCCTGGGGCGGCCTCGGCGACGCGGGCCGCGACACCGCGCCGCTGAAGAAGTAGACTACGAGTGGCGGCAGCCCGTCGAGCTCGGGGCCGGGCTGCTCTCGAAGTTCAAGAAACGCGGTCCTTGAAGAATCACATCCCAACACCAAGACCCGCATCATCTCCCACTCCGGCTCGGCGTCCGTAAGCGACTCCGCCTCCTCAATCGGAAAGGCAACGCATCACCCCGCCGCCGCGCGCGGCGGCGCCAAGCAGCGATGGCAACGCCGTCGCTCGCGCTCGCCGGCGAGCTGGCGACGCTAGACGTCGAGGCGCCGGACCTCCGCGGCCGCGTCGCGCTGCTCGTCGCGAAGGCGCGCGCCGTCGTCGCCGAGTCGCGCTGCGTGCCCGTGCCACCGCACGCGCTGCTCGCGCCGCCGCCGCCCGTCGCCGTGCCGCCGCCGGCGCCGCCGGCGCCGAAGCCGCCAAAGGCGAGGGGCCGCAAGGCGGCCGGCCCGGCGCCGGTCCGCGACCCCGTGTCGGGCAAGTTCAAGTGCGACGCCTGCCCGGCCCTCTTCGACACGTCCGGCGCCCTCAGCGGCCACCGGCGCTTCTGCGACGGCGGCAAGTGGCGCTGCGCCTGGTGCGAGTGCACGGCGCTCGAGGCCGGCGGCAAGAACCCGGGCCCGGGCGGCGCGGCGACGCTCTGCGGGCCCTGCGGCGGCCGCTACCGCGGCGGCGCGACGGGCCCGCCGAAGCGCGACGCCGAGGGCAAGTACCTCTGCGACCACTGCGGGCGGCCCCACGACTCGCTGGGGTCGCTCGCGAGCCACAGCCGGCGCTGCGACGGCGGGTCGTGGCGCTGCGACTGGTGCAAGTCGACGGACGTCAAGGGCAAGAACCCGGGCCCGCGGGGGCCCGCGACGCTGTGCGGGCCCTGCGGCGGCCGCTACCGCAGCGGCGCCGACGGCCCGGCGCTCAAGGACGCGGCGACGGGCAAGTACCGCTGCGCGCACTGCCCCGCGCTCTTCGACTCCATCGGCGCGCTCAGCGGCCACCGGCGCTTCTGCGACGCGGGCTCCTGGCGCTGCGACTGGTGCGAGTGCACGGCCTTGGAGGCCGGCGGCAAGAACCCGGGCCCGCGCGGCGCGGCGACGCTCTGCGGGCCGTGCGGCGGCCGCTACCGCGGCGGCGCGACGGGCCCGCCGACGAAGACCGCGGACGGCAAGTACCTCTGCGACCACTGCGGCCGGTCCCACGACACGCTGGGGTCCCTGGCGAGCCACGCGCGGCGCTGCGACGGCGGCCACTGGCGCTGCGACTGGTGCAAGATCACGGACGTCAAGGGCAAGAACCCGGGCCCGCGGGGCCCCGCGACGCTCTGCGGGCCCTGCGGGAGCCGCTACCGCGGCGGCGCGACGGGCCCGCCCACGGTCGACGCCGCGGGCAAGTTCGTCTGCGACGCCTGCGGCCAGAAGTACGACACGCTCGCGGGCCTGAGCGGCCACGCGCGGTTCTGCGTCGGCGGCGTCGTCGACGACGCGGGCGCGGACGCGGACGTGTGCCCCCTGGGCCTCTGGCTCGCGCCCGCCGCCGGCGACGGCGGCGCCACGGCCGTCTTACCGGAAACCGTCGTCTCGCTCGGCGACGCGGCGCCGGACGTCGTCGGCGCCGCGCTGAGCACGTGGGATTTCGCGACGTACGTTTGCGCGCGGATCGACGGCGACCCGAAGCCCTGGTCCGGCGACGACGTCGACGCGGCGCTCGCGGGCGAGGCCTACGTCTGGCTCGGCGCCGGCGACGCCGTCGCCAAGGCCGTGGGCGCCCGGGGCGCCTCGTGGCCGTCCTACGAGGCGGATTTGACGGAGCGCGGGGGCCGGCCGCGCGGCGCGCTGCACCGCCTCCACGGGACGCTCGTCGCGCTGATCGTCGGCGACGTCGCCGACGCGCCGGCCCTGCCGCGCACGGCCCACGGCTTCCGCGCGACGAAGGCCGGCGGCGCGGCGGGCAAGCGGAAGCGGGAGGACGACGAGCCCGCAATCGCGCCGCTGCAGGCGTCCGCGGACGCCGCGGCCGTGCGCGTCGCCGACGCCGTCGAGCTGCTCCGGGAGGCCCAGGGCTCGGGCTGGTACGCAATCTTCGTCGCCTTCGCGCGCTGCGTGCTCGCGCGGCGGCTCCACGACGCGGCTTCCATGCGCCTCGAGCGCGGCGTCGACGAGAGCGCGGAATTAAGCGACGACCTCTGGCCCCTGGACGGCGCCGCGGCGCGGGACGCCGCGGCCTACGCGGCGCTCTGGAAGCGGCGCCGGGAGCACGACCACAAGGACCCGTCGCGCCACGAGATCGGGGAAGCGGCGGCCGACGAGGCGGCGTGCGCGGCGTGCGAGGCGGCGCTGGCGTGCGCCGGGGTCGACACGGGCGGCGGCGGCGGCGCGCCCTACGAGGCGCTCGGCGTCGCGGACCGCGTCGGCGTCGGCGCCGCGCTCCGCGACGTGGCGCTGCTCACGGCGGCCGCGCGGACCGACGGTTCACGCGCCGTCGACGCGCTGCGGCGCCTCGGCGGCGCGCGGCGCGCGGAGGCGGAAACGCCCCGGGAGCCGCGGCGGCCGCCGGGCGCGCTGCTGGCCGTCTTCGGCGGCGAGCCCCGCGCGACGAAGCGCGTGGCGCTGGCGCTCGGCGGGTCCCGCGTCGCGCGGCACGTTGTCGACGACGACTCGGACGACGAAGCGGACGACGCGTTGAACGGCAAGTACGCGGCGCTCCGGTGCGCCGTCGGCAGCTTCCGCCGGTCGCCCCTGGGCGGCGACGGCGCGGGCCGCACCTACTGGGTCCTCGGCGAGCGCTGGGACCGCGTCTTCGTCGAGCCCGAGCGGCGGTCCGGCGACCCGTGGCGCGAGGTCGCCGCGCCGGCGGACCTCGACGCGCTCCTCGCGTCCCTCGGCGACGGCGCGCTGAAGCGCGTCCTCGGCCGCGTCGAGGGCAAGCTGCGCGGGGCCATGTGTGCGGACCCGATGGCCTGCACGCTCTGCGGCACCGTGCCCGACGGCGGGCAGCTCCTGCTCTGCGACGGCGCGGGCGACGGCGAGCCCTGCGCCCAGGAGTGGTGCCTGGCCTGCGCCGGCGTCGCCGACGTCCCCGACGGCGACTGGTTCTGCGCGAAGCACAAGCCGAGGCCCCGAGAGAAGGAGATCTAGGACCTCTTAGCACAGCTCCTTGAATTCAATTCGCTGAAATTGCGCATGCCGCGGCGCTTTTTGCGCGGCGCGCATGGTTTGTGCGCTAGAGGCAATTTGAGGCGTTTAAACCGGCGCGACACGACCGCGGCGTTTTAAGCGCTTTGAACCGCGAACACACCGCCATGGCCGACCCGATCACGGCGCGGCGCCTGAGCGTGGACCTCGAGCGCCTGCTGCCGAAGGTGCTCGAGGCCAAGGACGAGCACCGCCGCGTGGCCTTCGCGCAGGCCGCCCTCGAAAAGATCGAGGCCTTCGAGTCCGCCGCGGGCGACGACGCCCAGCTCATGGCCAAGGTCGCGACCTACGAGGAGGCCATGCTGCGCATCATCGCGGCGCTGCGGCCAGCGGACGACGCGCCCGGGGACGCGCCGGCCGCCGCCGCCGCCGCGCCCGCGGACGCGCCGGAGGACGGCGACGACGACTACAGCCTCCCGTCGGACGACCTCTCGGACGACGGCGCGCCCGCGCCCGCCGCGGCGCCGAAACCGGCGGACACCGCCAAGGTCGACGCGGACGAGGCGACGCGGCTGCAGCGGGAGCTGGAATTGATGACGACGCAGATGAAGGCGAGCTCCCTCGCGGTCAACGACAAGCTCAAGCAGCAGAACGCGGCCATGGGCAAGCTCGACGACGCGACGGCGGCCAACGAGGAGGCCGTG
The DNA here is from genome assembly GCF_000186865.1 of Aureococcus anophagefferens. Classification (NCBI taxonomy): domain Eukaryota; class Pelagophyceae; order Pelagomonadales; family Pelagomonadaceae; genus Aureococcus; species Aureococcus anophagefferens. The sequence goes on from NW_008705581.1 coordinate 551,312, forward strand.
AAGGCGTCGCGCGCGGCGCTCGACGAGCGGAGCAAGCAGCAGAGCTGGCAGACGTTCCAGGCCATCGGCGCGCTCGCCGCCGTCGCCGTGTCTTTCGTCGCGACCTACGTCTTCATGTCCATCTTCCCCAAGCACCGCGCGCGGCCCTAGATCTCGTTAGCGCGCGTAGGACTTGGCCCACGTCGTGTCGACGTGGGACTGCGGGTCCCACTCGCGGTAGTGCAGGTCGCGCGCCTCGGCGTCGAGGCCCGCGATGATCTCCTTGTGGCGCAGGATCGACTCGCGCGCGCGGCGCGTCGTCTTGTTCGCCTCGGCCTCGTGGCGGAGCTCCTCCGCGAGCTTCCCGTTCTCGGCCGCGCGGCGGCCGTCGCCCTTGCGGAGCGGGCGGTAGCCCCGGTCGCGCATGCGCTCCACGCGCGCGCGGCGCGCGGCCTCCGCCGCGCGGGACTCCGGCGACGCGCAGCCGCCCAGGCGCGCCTCCTCGTCCGTGGCGACGCGCAGCGACGCGAGCCGCAGGCGCTCGGCCTCGCGCTCGCCCTCGAGGCGCAGGCGCTCGCGGTCCGCCGCGTCCCGGATCGCGGCGGCCGCCGCCGTCGCCGCCGCCGCGCGGTCCTCGTCCGCCGCGGCCTTGGCCTCGCGCGTTCGCGCGGCGACGGCCGCGCGGTCCCGCTCCTCCTCGAGGAGCAAGCGCTCGGCCTCGAGCCGGTCCGCCTCGCGCCGGCCCTCCTCGCGGAGCCGCGCGTCCGCCGCGCGCCGCGCCGCCGCCGCTCGTTTCTGTCGGTCGTCCTCGGCCTTGAGCCGCGCGGCCTCGGCCTCGTTGTCGCGGCGCAGCGCGGCGGCCTCCTCGAGGAGTTTCTCGGCCTCCGCGCGGTCGCGGTCGGCCTCGCGCCGCTGCGCGGCCGCGGCCATGTCGCGCTGGAGGTCGCGCGCGGCGGCGGCGACGGCCGCGGCCTCGGCGGCCGCGCGCCGCGCGGCCTCCTCCTCCAAGCGCTCGCGCTCCGCGTCGAGGAACGCGCGCTCCCGGCGGGCCCGTTCGAGCGCGAGGTCGTCGAGGCGCGCGGCCTCGGCCTCGGCCTCGGCCTCGGCGTCCAACGCGGCCCGGCGCCGGGCCTCGGCCTCCAGAGCTTCGCCGCGCCGCCGCTCGGCCTCGGCGTCCTCCCGCGCGCGCTCCTCGGCGTCCTCGTCCCGTTTCCGCCCCTCGGACTCGGCGAGCAGCGCCCGCAGGCGGCTCGCGTCGCCGGAGATCTCGCCGAAGATGCGCAGCGCCTCGACGTTGTAGGCGAAGAACTCGACCTCGCCGTCGCTGCTTGTAGGCAGCGGGAAGAGGTCCTCGTCGGGCGGCCGCGGCGGCCGCGTCCGCCGAGCTTTTGGAAGGTCGCGTTGCGTCGCCTCGAGCTTGCGCAGGCACGCCTTGGCGTGGATCCTGAGCGACGCCGTGCCGAACTCGCGGCCGCAGAGGTGGCAGTAGACCTGCTTCGGCTTCGTGAAGGCCTTGCCCTTTGTCGTCCGACGGATCGACGGGTCGAGGTCGAGGTGGTCGAGCTGCGTCGGGTTCAGGTGCGGGTGCGCGGCGTCGACGAGCGACCGGCGGCGCTCGGGCGGCGCCGGCGCGACGTCGCCGAGCTCGACGCCGCCGCGGGCCGCGCGCTCGATCGTCGCGGGCGCGGGCTCGGGCTCGGGCTCCGGGTCGGGCCGCGGCTCCGCGCGGTAGCCGCGGAACGCGGAGTGGTCCTCGGCGACGCGGCCGCCGAAGGCGCCGCTCCGCTGCGTGACGTCGACGGCGACGTCTTCCTCGTCGACCAAGACCGAGCGGCCCTCGGCGACGCGGCCGCCGAAGGCGCCGCTCCGCTGCGTGATGTCGACGGCGATGTCTTCCTCGTTGACCAAGAACTCGCCTCCGACCGGCGCGGGCGGCGGCGCGCCGCGCCCGAAGTCCTCCTCGGCGGGCGGCGCGGCCGGCGGCGCCTCGGGCTCCGAGAACACCTCGGGCGCGGGCACCTCCTGCTCCGGGTCCGGCTCGGGCGCGGGCACCGTGAGGGCGTAGGGCGGCTCCCAGCGCGACTCGCCCGTCTCGACGTGGTAATAATACGTATGGCCCGCGTCGTCGATCTGCGCCGTCCAGTGCAGCGCCAGCGCCGGCCGCTCCCAGGTCGACTCGTTGAGGCTCGGGCTGTACCAGTAGGGCTGCTGGTGCGTCGGATCGACGGCCTCGATCCAGTCGCCCATGGTTGGTTGAGAGAGCGGGCTGCCCCGTCTCAGTGTTGGACCATCGTTCTCTGCGGACGAAGATGTTTAACTGCAGCGTCGACCTCGTCGACTGAAACATCGGGCATCTACCTCGAGCTGCCCGAGCGTGCCGCAACGCGATGCGCGTCGGCCTCATCGTGTGAACATAGGGCATACTTAGGGCTGCCCGAAGCGTGCCTGCAACGCGATGAGCGGCAAAGCGGGCGTCGAGCTCGCGAAGAGCATGTCGGAGCCGAGCGGCGTGGTGGCGGTCGGCGGCGGCGAGCCGGCGGCGAGCGGCGTGGCGGCCGGCGGCGGCGAGTCGGCGGCGAGCGGCGCGGAGGGGACGATGGAGAGCTTCTTCTTCCAGATGTGCGCGACGCAGAAGGCGCTCGTGGGCGCCGCCGAGGCCGTCGAGGAGGAGGCGCTGAGCGCCGAGGAGATAGTGCGGCGGCGCGGCGAGCGGCGGAAGAAGATCACGGCCAAGGCGGAGGCGGCCATGGCGCGCTTCGCGTCCCTGAGCGACGCGGAGAAGTCGGAGCCGCAGAACCAGGGCGACCTCGAGCTGTACAGCGACGAGAACATGGCGCTCCGCGAGGCGCTCCGCGACGACGCGGGCGTCTGCCGGGCCCTGGACCGCTGGTGGCGCGGCGCCGTCGCGCACGACGACCGCGACAAGAACGCGAGCCTCGACCGGCGCGAGTACGGGGCCTTTTACGCGCGGCTCCTCAAGCTCGCGGACCCGGGCGACGAGCTCGAGGCCGGCGAGATCGCGGCGGCGCTGGAGGCCGACTTCAAGGCCGACGCGGGCGACGACGGCAAGGTGACGCGCGACGAGTTCTGCAACAGCGTCTTCGAGCTCGCGGACCAGTGGACGTCGACCACGGACGCGGAGGAGTACCTGAGCTTCCTCGACGTCGGCTACCGCCAGGTCTTCCAGGTGCGAATCGGCGTCCGGCGGCCGCGACGACTTTCGAGAGATTCTGACCGCGAAAACCACGAAAACTCGTTACCAGGCCCTCGACGACGCCGACGCGCTGCGCTTCCCGGACGAGTGGGCGCATCTTCTCGGGTCGGCGACGCAGCTCACGCCCATGCCGAAAAACGCGGCGACGGAGCTGTGCGTCCACTGCCTCGCGCTCCACGCCAAAACGGGCGCCGACGAGTCCCTCGCGGCCCTCGCCGCCAAGGAGCTGCGGGCGCGGGTCCGGGGCCCCGAGAAGAAGAAGGACAAGCTCCACCGCAAGGCCGTGACGGCGTTCGCCAAGGCCCTCGGCGCCGCCGCGGCCGTCGACGACGCGACGCGCGACGACCTGCTGCTCCTCTTCGCGCGCCTCGCGGGCTGTTATACTCGAAGCGGCCGAGTGAAGGCCTTCCCGCCGGAGGGCGCGCGCTTCGTCGCCAAGGCCCTCGCCGAGGGCCTCCAGCCCCTCAACGCGGAGACGTCCGCGACGCTCCCCTCGCGCGTCAAGGCGCCCACGCAAAAGCGCGTCGCGTCCGGATCCTTGAGCGGGCTCGTCGGCTACGTCGGCCTCTCGCCCTGCACCACGTGGCTCCGGAAGGCCGTCTATAAGGCCGCGGCCGCGAAGAGCCCCGCGCTCCGGAGCGCCGCGGAGCAGATCCTCGCCAAGCTCGCGATCCCCGTCGCCGCGGTCCTCGCCGCGGCGAACGCGCCCTCCGACGGCGCCCTCGACGGCGACCTCAAGGTCGCGGAGCTCATCCTCACCGAGGACGTCCTCCTCGTCGTCGCCAACCTCTGGCACGCGACGCACTGGGACGTCCTCGAGAACACGGCCCTCGCGGCCGCCAACGACGCCGCGCAAAAGGCCCGGCGCGCCACCGAGCGCGCGGCGTCCGAAGCGTAGGAACGTCTCCGCGGATTACCCTCAGTCCTCCGACGCGGGGAAGATGATCCGCAGGGCGAGCTGGGCGAGGCCGAGGGCGAGGCCCGCGATGTTCGGGCCGTAGACGTAGACGTCCTTCGCCGCCCAGAGGCCGTAGGCGGCCCACAGGCTGCAGTTCGCGACTTGTGCGAAGGTGAATGCGGCGAGGATCGACGCCGAATTGCGCTGCCGGATAACCTTGGCGATCGTCGACAGCGGCGACCCGAACAGAATCACGCAGAACGCCGACGCGTAGAGCCCGAGGATCTGCGACCGCGCGACGGGACTCAGTCCCGCGAAGATCATGTAGGACCACATGAGCAGGTTCGCGACCGTGCCCGCGACGAGCGTCCATTGGACTTGCCCGAGCTGGGCGTTGCCCTTCATGAGGGGCAGCATCAGGACCGTGCTGAGCATCGCGGCGACGTTCCCCGGCAGATTCGAGATGAGCACGAAGGGGTTCTTGACGCTGAGGCTGTATTGCACCCAGGCCATGGTGCTCAGCACGACGAAGGCCGTGGGCAGCGGGTTGAGCTCGCCGAGGCTGCCCTGTTTCGTTCGCTTGATCACGGCGGGCAGCGAGGCGGCGTACAAAGCCGTGCTCGTGAAGATGCCTACCAGGTGCGTCGATAACGATTTTTCATCGTTTTCCCGGTCAAAAACCTCTCGGAAATCGGCCACGGGACGCTGGAAGATGCCAAGAGTTGGGGCTACCGTGCCCAGGAGCGCCGCCGCGCCGCCGTTCATGACAGTCGCGTGCTTCGCGCTTCTCCGCGGGCCGGCGGGCAGCCGGCGTGCAGGCGCGACGAGCGCGGACGCGCCCAGGAAGAGGCTGATGAGCATCATCGCTTCGATATTCTGGAGCTGCAACGCGATTGTTGACCAAGTTATTGAAGGGGGTGCACACCCGAGGATCCCGCCCGGAGGCTCAACTGGAGGCTCAGACGGATTGTTGACCCTATCGAGCAGTGCCGTTGCACACACAGCTGATTGGCCAGCAAATCACAGACGTCGACGCTGGTCATCCCGAAGGACACAGCCGCGGGAGCAGGCGCGCGGTGCCCGAGCCACGATGCTGCCACCCATCCTCTCCGCGTCGAAGCTCGATGAGCTCGAAATCATGGGCCGCGGCAAGCAAAACCCCGCGCCGCCGTCCCTGCAGACGACCACGAAGAGCCTCTGCGGCTCCCTGCGGCGCGCGGCGGCGCGGCGCGGGGGCGAAGCGGTCGCCGTCGCCGCCGTCGTCGCCGCGATCGCCGCCACGCACGACGTCGGCGCCTGCGCGACGTGGGCCGCGGCGATGGCGCCGCCCGCGGTCGCCGCGGCGGTCGCGTACCAGTACTTTTTGCGGTTCCGCGTCTACGGCGCGTGGCCGAGCGCGCCGTTCCCGACGACGTTGCCGCTGCTCGGCAACGCCGTCGTCGCCGCGCCGGCCTTCATGCGGTTTCTGTTGCGGGAGGCGAAGAAGCGCGACGGCCTGTTCCTCTTCTGGCCGGGCGGCGTGCGGCCCATGTGCGTCGTCGCGACTCCCGCGGCGGCCAAGGCCGTGCTCGGGTCGTCGCGGGCCTTCCCCAAGGGCGAGGACTACCGCGACAAGTTCGGGTTGGTGTTCGGCGACGGCCTCGTGACGAGCATGGGCGAGAAGCACGCGCGCGCGCGCCGCGTTTTGGGAAAGTACTTCGCGAAGCCGCGCTTGGAGGCCCACGCGCCGTCCATCGCCGCCATCTTCGACTCGACGGCCGACGAGCTCTGGGACGCGCGCCTCGCCGACGGGCCCTGCGACATCGACGTGCAGGAGTTCTTCCACATCGCGACGCTGCGCGCGTTCTGTTCTGCGATGATCGGCGAGGACATTTTGACCTGGAAGCTCGAGGGCTACGAGGCGCGGGGCGCCGTGGCCAAGTACGTGGCCACGGAGGTGAGCTTCGGGTCCAACGTCGTGGGCGAGCACATGCTCTACAACATCCCGATGTCGCGGGCGTTCCCGCGCGTGCGGCGCCTCGCGGCGTCGTGCGCGGCCGTGCGGCGCCAGGTCTTCATGCCCTTGATCGAGCGGCGGCGGGCCATGGTGCGGGCGGGCGCGGCGCCCGACGACTGCCTCACGGCGCTCGTCGCGAGCGACGGCGACGAGGCGTTCTCGGACGACGATTTGCTAGATCAGTTGGTCACCCTGGTCGGCGCGGGCCACGACACGTCGGCCTACTTTTGCTGCTACGGCGCGTTGATGCTCGCGAAGCACCCGGACGTGCAGGCGCGGCTCCGCGCGGAGCTCTCGGAGGGAAAGAGCGACTGGTCGGACTCTCTCCTGAAACGCGTCGTCATGGAGGTGCTCCGGTTGTACCCCGTGATCCCCATGGTCACGCGCCAGTGCGCGAAGGCGACGGACCTGGTCGACGACCACGGCGCGAAGAAGCGCGTGCCCCAGGGGTCGCGCGTGCTCGTGCCCTTCTTTTTGATGAACCGGCTCCCGCGGCTCTGGGGCGACGACGCCGCGGCCTTCGACCCGGACCGCTGGCTGCCCCACCAGCGGGCGCACCGCTCCGACGGCGTCATGCTCGCGAGCCAGGGTTTTTTGCCGTTCGGCTACGGCGGCCGCACGCAGGGCAGCAAAAGAGAGCGAAATTCCCACCTTCAAAGGCTCCGATCTCGGCCGTTTTCCACTCGTTTCGGCTGATTTTTGGACGAGCGATCATCTCTCGGAACGGTCTCGAAGCGTGGATGCTTTTTCCAGAACGCGCGCGCGCGGAACACTCACGTTGAAGCGACGTTGAATCACCCTTTTGCTGCCCAGGCCGCACGTGCATCGGCTACGCGCTCGCGCTCCTCGAGATGCGCGTCTTCTTCGGCCGGCTCCTGGACCGCTACGTCCTCGAGGACGTCCCCGGCTTCGCGCCGACGATCAAGGCCGGCGTCTCGCTCACCGTCGAGAACCCCAAGGGCATCAAGGTCCGCTTCCGCAAGCGGGTCTAGGTGCGGCTCGGCTTTTATATACACAGTATGGTGCTCTTAAAACGAGAGAGGCGGGGTGGTCTTCTTGCCGCGGCCGCTCGAAGCGGCGGCGGGGACCGGCGCCAGGGTGAAGCGTCGGAGCGAACGGGGCGAGCGCGGCGCGGGTCGATCAGTACGTCTTCTTCGGGTCGATTTTCTCGCCGGTCTTGGGGTCGAAGCCGTAGACGGCGAGCTTGGCCTTGTGCATGATGTTGGGCCCCCGGAAGACGCCGAGCTTGAGCATGGGCCAGATGCCCAAAAAGTAGGGCAGGTCGATGCCCGGGCGCCAGTGCGCGCGCGGGTGGATGTGGTGCCACGCGTGGTAGGCCTCGCCGAAGACGTTCGACAGGGGGTCCAGGGGGATGTCGCGGGCGTGGCACTCGCCGTTGGCCTCGTGGGCGCCGCCGTCCTCGGGCGTGTGGAAGGCGACGTTGAAGTACATCGTCGCGAGCTGGCAGACCATGCCGCTGAGCATGGAGATGTAGATCGCGTAGGGCGCGCCGCCGAGCTTGTAGCAGATCGCGTGCGTCACGAAGACGGGCACCATGTGGAAGGTCTCGCCGTAGACCAGTTCCGGGAACTTCATGTGGTCCCCGACGTACTCCTCGTCGATGCCGCGGCCGAAGGGGCCCTCCGCGCCCGGTAAATAAGTCCAGCCGACCCAGGCGTAGAGCGGGTTGAAGCAGACGGGCGTGTGGGGGTCCTCCTCCGTGTCGCACTTGGCGTGGTGCCGCCGGTGCTTCGACGCCCACCAGAGCGGCGGGCCCTGGGAAGCCATGCAGCCCAGCCACCAGAGCACGAACTGCGCGGCCCGGCCGCACTGGAAGCCCTTGTGGGAGAAGTAGCGGTGCAGGCTCAAAGACATGCCGAAGCACTCGCGGAAGAGGTAGAGCGCGAACATGGGCTTGAGCATCCACGTCCGGAACTCGGCGCGGTACGCGTAGGCGAGGTACGCGAAGATGGGCAGCTCCAGCAGGTAGAGCGGGCTCAGCTGGACGCCCGGCAGGTCCTCGAAGAGGAGGTTCAGGCGCTTGTCCAGGGGGTAGGGCTTGTGGGCGGCGTTGAAGCGCGGCATGGGCAGGTCCCAGCGGCCCCGCTTCGCCGCCGGCGCCGCGGCCTGCGTCTCCGGGGCGCCGTCGGAGTCGTCATCGGCCACGACGGCCGACTTGGGGTCCGGGGGCAGGCACATGCCTGCGACTGCGCACGGGGTCGGCTCGGGGCTGTGCGGATTCGTGCGCGCCACTGAAAAGCTGCCCAGCGTTTTTCTACCACCGTGGCGCCGCGTCGATTATCGACGAGCGCTCGGCGGATCGGAGCCAGCTCGTGGTCGACCTTGCCGTTGGGGCAGCATGGGAAGCATGGGAACTCCGTAGCGCGCGAGTGCTTACTCATGCACCCCTGGTCGGGCGGCCCCAATGGCCGAGCCGCGAGCGGCATGATCACGCCGTCGCGGCGCCTCGAATTGGCCCAGGAGCGGCTGCTCCTGAAGCGCCAGCCCGAGCTCTGCGTCGTCGGCAAGGGCGCCGTCGTCCGCGCGGGCGTGGAGCTCGACAGCGAGGTCCTGGTCACGCTGCCGCGGGGCGACGTCGTCGTCGTCGCCGAGGAGCGCTACCTCGGGTCGAAGCAGCGGGCGCGCATCGTGAAGCCCGTGTGCGGCTGGGTGAGCCGCCGCTGCGTCGGCGTCAACGAGGAGATCGAGCACGAGGACGACGTGCAGGTCTGCGTCGCCTTCGACGGCGCCTACGCGCCGCTGCTGGAGCTGTGGCTGGAGCACTTTGAGCCCATCGCCCTCGCGCGGCCGGCGACGATGCTCCACGTGCTGTGCCTCGACGAGGCCGCGGAGGACGCGCTCCGGGGCATCCGGCTCCGCTTTTCGCGGCTGCGCGTCGGCGCGTACCGCGCGGACCTCCCGAACGACGCGTTGCTCAACGAGCAGGCCATCGGCAGGCAGATGCGCCGGCTCGCCCACATCTGGCGCGCGCGCCTCGACTTCGTGACGGCCGTCGCGCTCGCCTGTGCCGAAACCAAATCTTCAACCCGACTTCAATGTGAGCATATTCGAATGTTTTGACACAAGCTCTTCGGCCGTGCTTCGAGAACTCGACGAGAGCGATCGATCCGTCCAAAAATCAGCCGAATCGACTTCGATTTGACCGAGCTAGAGAATTCTCAAGTTTGGTCGGGACCACCCAAACCAGTGGTTGGTTTCCACACAGGCGCTCGCGGCGCCCGTGGGCGCTCCGGTCATCCACAGCGACGTCGACGCGTTCTGGATTTCGGACCCCATCCCCGACCTCCAGCGCCGGCGGAAGCGCAAGCTCAAGGCCGGCGTCCAGCTCGCGACGGAGCGGCCCGTCGCGGCCTTCTCCCGCGACTTCGGCGCGTGGTTCCAGGGCGCCAAGTCGTTCGGCCTCTGCCCCGGATTCTATTGTATTTGGCGCACGGACAAGGGCGTGGACCTCCTCCGCGAGTGGCGCGACAAGCTCGGCCCGGAGACCATCGTGTCCGACGACCAGAAGGCCATCAACGACGTCTACGACGCGGACACGATCCGCGCGCACCGGGACTTCATCGTCCTCCCCTACGACAAGTACGCGCGGTGCAAGCGGGGCCACCCGACCAGAGGCGTGCCCTGCGTCTGGCACCCCTACATGGAGCGCACGTTCCCGCCGACGCCAGTCGCCGACAAGGTCGCGGTCATGGGCTCGATCTCGCGCCAGCTCCGGTCGGGCGACACGTCGACGCTCGACGCGTTCCACGGGCTACTGGAGGCGGGCGACGACAAGGCGTCGGCGGCGCGCCTCGAGCGGGAGAAGCTCACGGGCCGGCGGCCCTTCCTGACGGCGGATTTCTTGTTCAACGGGGCGTCGGGCGCGCCGGAGTTCGGGCTGCGATCTTCCGTGCCTTTGAAGAAGCAGCCCAAGCCGAAGGGCGCCCGGCTCAGCCACCTCGACTCCATGCTCTTCGAGAAGTCCATGGGCGCGCGCATGCAGGCGCGCCTCTTCCAGAAGGTGAACCGCATCCGCGACGAGAAGCAGAAGATCGCCGACGAGGCGCGGCGCGCGGCCGAGGCCGAGGAGGCCGCCGCGGCGGAGGCGCGGCGCCAGGAGGAGGAGGCCAGCGCCATCAACGCCTGGGGCAGCGGCGACGACGACCAGTCCTACGACGAGCTCAAGCACCTCAACGAGCGGTCCGCGCTCTCGCTCAAAGGCCGCGCGACGTCCACGGACCACCTGGCCCGCCTTTACGGGTGAGAATTACATCTTCCCGAACGCGTCGATGAACTTGCCGAGGCCGTCGAAGAGGCCCGCGACGGGGTCGCCCTCGCCCTCGACGGGGTTGCACTCGAAGTAGAGGTCCTCGAGCTCCTCCGAGTTGGGCTGGCGGTCGAAGTTGCGCAGGAAGCGGTAGCCGTCGGGCACGCTCGAGTCCTCCTGCCAGACCGTGTACCGCTGCGGGTACGTCCGCGCCAGCGCGCCCCAGTCCAGCGTCCGCAGGTAGTAGCACGGCGCGAGCTTGTCCAAGAGCCGCTCCTTGAACATGCGGCCGGCCATGCCGTAGCCCGTCGTGCCCATGTCCACGAGCTCCGGATTCAACAAGGCGATCGGCAAATTCTTCTCGCCGCAGTCGAGCACGAGCGCCTCGCACGCGTCGCGCTCCGGCGCGCGCGGGCAGAGCACGAAGACCGCGGCGTCGCCCTTCTCGAGCTTGTCGCGGGGAAACCCGGCGAGCCGCACGTTCGGCGGCACGAGCGCCTCGTCCAAATCGTCGAGCTTCCAGTCCTTCTTCGCCAGCGCCGCCGCGCCCGCGTCGGGGAAGAAGAGGCACAGCGTCTCGTCCTCCTCGAGCTCCAGCGCCCACTCGATGGCGACGTCGCGCGCGAAGTCGAGGCTCAGCTTCAGCTGCGTGTACGTCGCGTCGCCCATGGACGTGTCGAAGTCGAGGCGCAGCATGCGGTTGCCGTCGCCGATGGACTTGAGCAGGCCCTGGCTCGCGTCCTGCACCGCGCCGTCGAAGCTGTCGGAGAGCGCCGTCGCGTCCGCGAGCTCGGAAGTCGTGGGCTCGCTCGTCGTCGACGAGCGCGGGAGCGTGGGCTGGCGCGCGGGCGCGCGCAGGAACGCGACCGCCGGCGCGAGCAGCAGCGCTGCGCGCATGATCATGCTGCCGCAGAACTGAGTCGAGCTGCGGCGACGCGCGGCTCGCCGTACGCGGCGCTGCGCGCGCCTCGCGAGGCGCCGACACACGCGTGCGCAAACGGCCTCCCGCCGGGAAAGGAAAGAAAACGACAAAGCCTCGGGTAACACAGACAGCCTCGGGTCGCGGGCGAGCGGGGCGGGGCGGAAGGCGGGCGCGCCGCCGCGCGGGGCGACGGGGATCAGTGGGTCCGCGTCTTCTTCGCCGGCGGCGCGTCCTCGGCCGGCGCCTCGGCCGGCGCCGGCGCCTCGGCCGCCGCGGCGCCCGCGGGCGCCGCGAACGCGGCCGCGTCGAGCGTCGGCGCGCCGTTGGGGAACTGGACGTCGGTCTGGTTCTGGAGCGTCTGCTGCATGGCGTTGGTCATCATGGACATCATCATCATCATGGGCCCGCCCATGGTCGACATGGCCTCCTCGAGGCCCTCGGGCGGCGGCGGGAGGCCCGCGGCCGCGGCGTCGTCGGCCGTGCCCGGGAAGAGGTCCGCGAGGGACGGCTGGGCCGGCGCGCTGGCGCGGAGGGACGCGATTAGATCGTCGTTGGCCTTGATCTGCTCCTTGAGGAGCTTCGTCTCCTCCTCGATCTTCCGGAGCCGGTCGTTCTCCGCCTTGAGCGTCCGGACCTCCGCCTCGAGCTCGGACATGCGGCGCATCCAGGAGCCCGGGTTCGACGCGTCGCCGGGCTGGCCCATGGACGCGGCCTGCTGCTGCATCATCTGCTGCTGCTGCATCATCGGGTGGATCGGGTTGAGCGCGGCGTCGAGCGGCCCGCCGGCCATGCCGCCGAGCGCGGACCGCTCCCACATCTCGCGGGCCATCAGCTCCTCGCGCATGGTCTGGGCGCCCTTGCGCTGGACGAGGGGCAGCAGGTCGTCGCGGCCGCGCTGGAAGTGCGGGTGCTCGAAGCAGACGTCCTTCGAGTCGCGCTGCACCGAGGGCACCTTGTGGAACTGGTACATGTTGAGGAGGCGCGTGAAGGAGTTGAAGTTGCGGTGGCGGAAGAACTTGGGGCAGATCTCCGACGCGAAGCGCTCCGCCTCCTTGATGACGATCTGCGTGCCGTCCTCGGACCACGCGATGATCTCCGGGTCGCAGACGCGCAGGAGCGTGTAGACCGTGCGCACGAAGCCGGGCACCTCGTCGACGGCGACGATGCAGCGCCGGCGCTTCATGACCATGGCCGCGTTGTGGAGCATCTCCGCCGCGTCCTTCATGCCGCGCTCGCTGTCGCCGGGCTTCATCATCTGCATGCCCGGGCTCATGCCCGGCGGCATGGGGCCGCCGGCCATCTGGCCCATCATGGTCGCGCCGCCGCACTGGGCCGCGAGGAACGCGGCCTCGGGCGTGCCGGGCATGGGCATGCCCATGGGCGGCATGCCGGGCATGCCGCCGGGCATGCCCCGCGGCGCCATGGGCATCATGGGCTGCTGCATGCCGTTGGGCCCCATGGGCGGCGGCATGGGCTGCATGGCGGTCGGTGCTCGGTGCCGCGCGTGCGACGACGCGGCGCTGGGCGACGGCGCGAGAGAACGGTTCGGCCGAGTTTGGGCTGCTCCTAGGCTTCCGGCAACCCTTTTCCAGCAATTGCACGTTCGGAACGCTGCAGACTTCACGTCATTTACAGTCGTGGGAAACGTCGCCCCGGGCTTTCCGTATCTTTCTCGACGGCGGCCCGTATCCCATGACGCGGCTTTCGATATCTGCTCCGTGCTGTAACCACCGTCTCCCAATTTTGCTCGAGTGGTGGAACATCCCCGTGGGCCCGCCGCGCCGCACCCGGTTCCAGCGCGCAGCCTTGTTCGCGAAAGCGGCTGCCCGATGGTCTTCGCCGTGCGCTGCACGCCGCGCGTGGACCCCTACCTGGTCCAGCAGTTCATGGTCGCCCTCGACAGCGCCCTCATCCGCGTGAGCAACAGCGCCCACATGCTCGAGCGCGGCGAGCTCGAGGCCCACGTGCCCGACGTGGGCCACGGGTCCCTCATGGCGAAGCTGCCCCAGCGCGGGGGCGCCCAGGTGCCGCGGCAGCACTTCGTGTCCGTCGTCGGCACGGAGCTCGAGGATTTGGACACGGAGCACTGCGTGCTCAAGTGCGGCGAGCTGCTCCAGATGGTCATGAACGTCGAGGGCGACCGGGCCGAGGCGGCCTGCCGCGAGCGGCTCAACGCCCAGCGGGCCGAGCACGACATGTTCTGCCTCGACCTGAGGGCGCGCTTCGACGTCCAAAAGGCCGAGCTCGCGCGCGTCAACGACGACCTGCGCAAGGAGATCGCGCGCCTCAATTTGGAGCTCGAGGACGCCGCGCGGACCGCCGCCGAGGCGCACGCGAAGATCGTCGAGGCCAACGAGAAGGCGGAGGACTACCGCCGGAAGTGGGTCGAGGCGCAGGACGACAAGTTCAACAAGGAGCGCGCGGCGCTCGAGCGCGAGAACTACGCGACGCGGCTGCTGGCCCAGCGCCGCGAGATCGACGAGCTCGAGCGCGTCGCCAAGGGCCACGCGGAAGAGAAGCAGCTGCTGGAGAACGAGATCCAGCACCTCAACGAGCGCATCCGCCTCATCAAGCTCAAGAAGAACACGTCCTTCGTCGCCATGTGCGCGTCGGACGTCTTCTGCGGCCAGTTCGACGACGATGGCGACCTGCTGGACAAGCACGGCCTCGCGCCCGAGGAGTACGACCCGAAGCTCCGCGGCGTGAAAAACGGCGACGGCTACGACCAGTCCGAGCTCAACGGCGTGTCCGAGTTCGTGAACCGGGCCATCGACGGCGGCTTCCAGGAGGAACTGATGCCCAAGGCCATGCGCAAGCCCAAGGAGGCGTCGATGACGGACCCCGCGCCCGCGCCGCCGCGCGACGCGCCCGCGTCCTCGGGCCGCGAGGCGCCGCTCGGCCGCGTGGACGAGAACTTCCCGCCGGAGCCGGCGGGGCCGTCGGCGTCGGCGTTCCTCGAGGAGATGCTCCCGCCGCCCGTGGAGCCCCTGCGCCCGGGCCCGACGAAGCACGAGCAGAGCGCGCGCGGCCGCCTCTTCGGCGGCGTCTCCGACGACGACAACTCCACCGTGACGACGCAGTAGCTTTGGGCCCTAAGTCGAGCGTTACGTGTCCTTCCAGTGCGCGCGCACGGGCAGGTCCGGGAGCATGAAGCTGCCCGTCGACCAGCCCGCGGCGCGGAGCGCCTCCCGCAGGTTCGCGGGCGTGCGGTCGCCCGCGGCCTCGCCGCGGAGCGCCAGGGCCCGCGCGAGGAGGCCGTCGAGGACGGCGTCGTCGTCGGCGTCGCGGCCCAGGATCACCACGCGCGTGTCGCCGCCGCCGCGCGACGACGGCGCGCGGAGCACGAGGAACTCGTCGCCGCCGGACGCCTCGACGGCGTCCCTGAGCTCCTCCGTCCCGACGTGCAACGCCACGTCGGCGGCCGGGCGGAAGACGTCGCGCCGGCGCACGGCCGCGCTCAGCAGGATGCGCTCCGTCCGCGCGGACTCTTCCGGCGAGAGAATTCTTTCCCCGGCCACGAACGCGTCGCACGCGGCGAGCGCCCGGTCCAGGTTCAGCTGGCGGAAGACGACGCAGCGAATCTCCCGGTACATGGCGGCGATCTCCGCCAGGGAGAGTATAGCATAAATGCCCAGCAGCAGCCGCCGGTTCGCGAGCGCCGTGCCCAGGCCGAAGGCCTTCGAGATCCCCAGACCCACGGACAGCCCCACCAAGTCCACCACCGCGATCTGCGCCTCGCCCTTGGCCGTGATGTCGCCGAGGTTGTTCGTCGCCTCCGTCGCCGCGAAGGAGCGGTAGATGGCCGACCGCGTCGCGGTCGACGTGAGCATCGAAATCTGCTTCAAACAATTCGCGAACGTCGCGAGCGCGAGGAAGGCCCCGGGGAAGGCGAAGGTCGCGATCTGCAGGCCGTTGCCCGTCGCGTAGAGGAGGGAGCTCCTAAAACGCCAGCGCTTCGCGTCGCCGTCGAACTCGCGGCCCATCTTCCCCGCCCAGCAGAGCCGCGTGACCTTGCCGAGCGCGTCCTTGAGGACCCAGTCGATGGCCGCGGCGGCGCCGACGACCTTGCCCGACGTGACGGCCCGCGAATCCCGCAGGCCGACGGCCATGATCATGGCCTGGAGGCCGAAGACGTTGACCGTCGCGGACAGGAGTCGCTGCAGCGCGCGCCACTTCGTGTAGCTCAGGTACTCCGGGTTGACGGACGCCGGCAGGAAGACGCGGCTCAGGCGCGTGCCCGCGCGGGTCGCGGCGAGGTACGTGCTCCACTGCTCCGTGTTGATGGTCTCGTAGGCCGTCGTCCCGACGGCCCAGGGCTTGCCGTTGGCGCCGGCGACGGGGAAGGACTTGCCGTCGGCGTCGATCTGGACGACCTGGGCATGGCGCCGGAGCTGGGGTCGTGCCAAAGAGCGGCGCGGCGCCCACGAGAGGCCGCGCGCCGCGATGAAAGCGAGCCAAAGGACGGTGCGCATTGCGCACTTGCGGCTGGTGCGTCGCGGCGAGACTGCTCGTTGAAGTCGTCGAGGCGCTGCCACTTTGCCCGCGTCCCGCCGCGCTGGTGCTGCCCACCCGCGGTCGAACTTCGACGATGCCGGGGCTCGGGTACGGCGGCCACGGCCAGCACTTCGTGGACTACGGCCACTACGAGGAGTTCGAGGACCTCGGCGTGGGCCCCGCGGAGTACGGCGACGTGTCGCTGTCGTTCCGGGGGCTGCCCATGGTCTTCGTCTTCGCGGCGGCCTTCGTCGCCACGGGCTACTACCTCCTCTTCGTCTTCGACCCGCGCGGGAAGAAGCGGGCCTACGCGGAGACGGCGAAGGCGCAGCTCGAGAGCGCCTGGCCGGCGGCGAAGGAGGAGGAGGAGGAGGACGGCGGCGGCGGCGACCGGGAGGCCGCGGACCCGCGGACGCGCGCGATCGTGAGCTGCATGCTCATGGACAACCCCCAGGGCCGCATCGGCGGGTCCATGGTCTTCAACGACGCGTCGGGGGACGTGTGCCTCTACGGCGGGCTGGGCGGCGACGGGTTCCTCGACGACGAGCACGTCTACGACGGCGAGGACGGCGCGTGGGTGGCCATGTCGCAGAACAAGGGCGGCCCGGAGGCGCCGGGGCCCCGGGCCTTCCACGCCATGCTCTACCTGGGCTCCGTCGTCCTCGTCTACGGCGGCGCGACGGAGGCGCGGCGCACGTACAAGGGGAACCGGAAGGTCGAGGACTACGACGAGGCCGCGTACCTGCTGAATTTGGAGTCGGGCGAGTGGTTCAAGCCCGAGATCGCCGGCGCGCCGCCGCCGGCGCGCGCGGCGCCGGCGCTGGCCGTCTACAAGGACGAGGCCGTCGTCGTCTTCGGCGGGCGGACGGCCTCGGGCTTCGCGAACGACGTCTGGAAGCTCCAGTTCCCGCGGCCCGAGGACCCGGACGAGGCCGCGACGCTCGCCTGGAAACGCGTACACATCGACGACCCGAAGCCGCCCGGCCGCGACGGCCACGCGGCGGTGATCGTCGAGGAGCAGCTCGTCGTCTTCGGCGGCGGCGACGAGGCGGGCGGGGCGCTGTGCCCGCCGGACGCGTTGGAGGTGCTGGACCTGTCGCGGAACACCTGGGGCCTCGTCGAGTGCGGCGGCGAGGGCCCGCGGGCCCAGCGGGGCCTGCAGGCGCACGCGGTCGGCGACGCGGGCGAC